>NC_057805.1:312847049-312865480 GCF_018294505.1 Triticum aestivum | reverse complement strand
GACCCCGTGGTGTGGAGGGCTGGATGAACAGTAGACGGTGGAGGGGTGCCCGTGGAGGGGTGGTTGAACAGGACCCCGTGGTGTGGAGGGCTGGATGAACAGTAGACGGTGGAGGGGTGCCCGTGGAGGGGTGGTTGAACAGTAGCCGGTGGAGTAGCGCGCGGTGGAGGCTGGATGAACAGGAGCCCGTGGAGGCTGGAGGAGGTCGACGGTAGCCCGTGGAGGCTGGAGGAGGTCGACGGTGGAGATGAACAGTATCCCGTGGAGTCCCGTTTTTCGGTACGCCACACCCCTCCCGATCAACAGGACCCCCGTTTCGACCATAGCACTCCAACACAAGTCTGTTTCCTCCGTTTTGCGGTACGCCACACCCCTCCCGATCAACAGGACCCCTGTTTCGACCGTAGGAGGTCCGTTTCCTCCGTTTTGCGGTACGCCAGACCCCTCCCGATGAACAGGATCCCGTTTCGAACGTGGCCGGTCGAACACAAGGCCGTTTCCTCCGTTTTGCGGTACGCCAGGCCTCGTTTCCATCACCTGTTCCGTCCAAGCCCTCCCGATGAACACGACCACGCATTCCGTTCCAACCCAGCCGGTTGGCTCCCACGCGTTCCGTTGCCTCCCGATGAACACAACGCATTCCGTTGCCTCCCCATGAACATGACGCATTCCGTTGCCTCCCCATGAACACGACGACGACGCTGTTTCTCCGTTCCGACCCTGCCATGTACACGAGCCCTGGCCGTATGTATGCGCGAGTAGGCGTTCGAGACCCTGCCTGTATGTACGTACGTGGCCGTATTTTCTTTCTTGCACCCTGGCCGCTGTACGTACATGTACATGCTACGTGCGCGCCTCTACTACGACACGTACGCGCCTTTACTACGACACGTGCGCGCCTCTACATCGACCAGTATATATGTACATACACGTTCGCGACCAGAATGACAACGCTACGTACGCTTCGACCAGGTGGGTCCCGACTGTCAGGCACTTCCTTGCCTGCGAAGATGTAGCTGGTGGGTCCCAGCAGTCAGGGCGCGAATCGTTTTTTTTTGCCCGGGCGCACTTCCTCGCGTGCGAAGGTGTAGCTGCTGGGTCCCAGCAGTCAGGGGGGCATCGTTTTGTTTTTTTGCCCGGACGCACTTCCTTGCGTGCGAAGATGTAGTTGGTGGGTCCCAGCAGTCAGGGGGGCGAATCGTTTTTTTTCGGACGAACTTCCTTGCGTGCGAAGATGTAGCTGGTGGGTCCCAGCAGTCAGGGGAAAACGTGTTTTTCGCGAAATACGGTGGCCCGTCCGGTGGGTCCCCGCTGTCAGATGGAGGAATAATTATTTTGCGCGTAATAAGGAGGCACTTCCTTGTTGCGGCCATGGACCCAGCTGTCAGCCTCTCCACGTACAGTCCATGTCCGATGGAAGCCATTCCTTGACCACGTTGACCACGCTGCGCCGAGAGCACCAGGGCGGTGGACGACGGCGAGGCCTAGGAAGGGGACGACGCGGAGCCGGGGAAGACACGGCAGTGGATGCCCACGCGTAGAGGAGTATGAGGGTTCACTCGTTCGGCTGCGGTGTGAGGCTGCCGTCGCCGTAGAATAACAAGGGGTGTGGGTGCGTAGAGGGTTGGCCTGGCCAGCGGTGGGAGTAGTAGGGGGCGGTGAGGCCTCCGCGGCATCACAGCCGGCCACGGGCGGCAGGAGCAGGCGGCACGACCGGCGCTGCTTTGGGCGGCTGGAGCAAGAAGACCAGAGGTTGAAGAAGCACTACGGCCGTTGGATGGACATCGTACGGTCACTGGAGCTAGAATCGTTCATATATTGACTAAAGTTGACAAAGGCCTCCGTCCCAGTCAACTTAGTAGGCCCACAAGTCAGCCTCCCACCAAGGTGCATCCCAGCTAGCAGGGGGTATTCATTTTTTTGTGCGTAATAAGGAGGCACTTCCGGTGGGTCCGAGCAGACAGCGGGGGGAACGTTTTTTTTTTGAGAAATACGGTGGCCCGTCCTGTGGGTCCCAGCAGTCAGGGGGATTTTTTTCGCGAAATACTGGTGGCCCGTCCGGTGGGTCCCTGCTGTCAGGTGGAGGAATAATTATTTTCCGCGTAATAAGGAGGCACTTCCTTGCGGCTGCCGTGGACCCAGCTGTCAGCCTCTCCACGTACTGTACTCTTCCGATGGAAGTCGGTCGTTGACCACATTGACCAGCCGCGCCAAGAGCACCACGGCGGTGGACGACGGCGAGGCCTAGGAAGGGGCGACGCGGAGCCGGGGAAGACGCGGCAGTGGAAGCCCGCGCGGAGAGGAGTACGAGGGTTCACCGGTTCGGCTGCGGTGTGAGGCTGCCGTTGCCGCAGAATAACAGGGGGTGTGGGTGAGTAGAGGGATGCCCTGGCCAGTGGTGGGAGTAGTAGGGGGCGCTGAGGCCTGCGCGGCAGCACAGCCGACCACGGGAGGCGGGAGTAGGCGGTCCCGCCGGCGCTGCTTTGGCGGCTGGAGCAAGAAGATCAGAGATTGAAGAAACACGACGGCCGTTGGATTGACATCCAATGGTTACGTCTGCAAGAATCGTTTGTTGACGTATATAATAACTAAAAAAATCTTGCATACGCGTCAACTAAACAGGCCCACAAGTCAGACCACTCCCTCTTTTTTTAATAATTTATATATAGCTCATGGCAACTTCTTATGCAATTTATTGCAGTCATTTTTTTGGTTGGCCAGGGCCAATTTCGCATATTTCTGTGGGTTCCAAACTATTTTTATACCGAAATGTCAAGCCAGATTTAAAGTACTTTGAAGATATATTTAAATTAGGTTAATGCCCAGTGAAATAGGAATCTGAAAATGTGAAAAAATTCAGAAATTATAAAGTAATTGCCAATTTGTCATCTGTTTTTATATTTACAACCCATTTCATATTACTTTCAAGATTTGCAGGCGTCTTCAAAGAGTTGCAACCCATCAGGGCGTAGAAAAATAAATAGGCCTGGATTGGGTATTCTTCAGAAAAAATAAACTGGGCTCATTTTCACAAAGAAAAAATAGCTGGGCTGGTCACATGGTGAACATAAAATATAAGCCTGGGCTAGACGGGCCACAGCCTAGTTCAAACCCTGCTCCGTCTCAATAATACCAAACAAAAAAATACTGCTCGAGTAGCTACGTCCCAGGTGTCAGCCGATCTTGTGCTGTTCTCTTGTCTATTGACTATATACGCTCACAATGTCGTGGGTCCCAGATGTCAGGAAAACATTAGGAGGAAGCATTTTATTTTTCCATACGCTGACGTGGTGGGCCCCTACTGTCATCCTCTCCACGTACTTCTGCCGATTCCTGTTGTTTGTTGACCATGTTGACAACGCGAGAGGGCGGCGCCGCGGCGAGTGCACCAAAGCGCGCGGAGGACGTCGGCGTTAACGATTTAGGAGACGGTGGGGCGGCGATGCGTGCGCTAAGGCGCAGCCAGCCGTGGGAGGCGGAAGCAGGCGGCCCCGCCGGCGCTGGTTTGGTTTTGGCGGCTGGAGGAAGACAGGACTGAAGAAACACGACAGACTGTAAAAGCAGCAGGAGTACTTAACAACCTTAACTGAAACCAGCAGGGGCACTTAACAACCAAAGCTGAAAGCAACGTGGTCAATAAACAGGATATTTGCTTTAGAGCCATGGAAAAGCATGAACATAATCTTCTGTCCTATTCTCCAAGATGGACGGGCCTTCATTATTTGAGACCACCCATGAATAAGTATCTTTTCACCTCCAAGGGGAATTGAGTAGGCCGACATAAACATCATGTTGTGACCAAGCGCAAGTCTGACCCGACCATGGTCAGGCATTTGTATAGGAACAATAGAACTCGGCAGTTCCTGTTTCAAGAAGATCACAACTGTAAAACTGTGTATAAGCAATAGTTTATGAACAACATATATAACAGAAAACAACTCGTACCATAAGTTTCTCGACACAGTTGGACCTGTTCAACGAGTGCAGCAGTGGCACACATATCCCACGTGGCCTTCCACCATTGAAACACCCGACAAGGACCTCAAGACGATCAATAAAGTGTAGGAACTTGTGGATGTCGATCCAGTCAACTTCAGTGCCATTAGTAACAGCCGAGTTATTACAGAGTAACAAACGAGCAGACTGCTTAACTCTGAAAAACCTACATGTGCCACCAATTATAAGAAAATATTAGTTAGAAGTAGCATCTTCGTGAGAGATTCGTTGCTACTTCTAAAGTTAAATTGTGATTAGTTAGACATAATAGGTGGATTAAGAAGTAATCGAGGCAACAAGCAAGAACCAGATACAAAACTAACATGGATGAACAATTGGAACGACGTCGGGGTGGAAGATCGCAGTGAAGATGAGACTAGGTTCTGCTATTTCCATCAACATTCCTGCGCCAACTTTCAGTCCGTAACACTTGAGAAAGTTTATCCAAGTTCGGCCATAAAAAAGCAGCGATCTTCTTGGTTCATGAACCCAACTCGGAACTTATATCCATGGCTTGTCTTCACTGTGCCCATTAAACTAGTGTATTCAGTTATGTCAAGGCCGAGCATCTTGAGTACATGTGTTCTGGCAGAGCAAATAATACACTGCAGGAAAAATAATATGAGAACACAGCATGTTCAAAAAAAACCCACCCTCCCGGATGGAAAATAGGATTCTAGGAACATACTATGCGCGTTTCAAAATGCTGTGTTAGGATGAGAAGGAACAAGTGTGGCGTCTCGCCGAGGGCGCAGAAACCTGTAGGGTACTCGCACTTTGGGCACTGCAAATGAAACACACTAGATTCAGTAGGAAGAAAAATGCATCAACGGCAGCGGCTGCCATCCTAGGATTACCTGTGACCAAGGGACTTGGATTTATCGGGGATGGATGAAGAATTCGTACCTGGTTCTCCATGAGAAAACCCTATGCAATCGCCGAGAGGGGGTTTTCTCTGAACAAGCAGACGAGGGAGAAGGGGATTCAGGCCCAGTGAAATATTGCCGCTTCGTCCGTCCAGCTTACTACTAAAGCTGGAAAGGGGGGCTTGTGATTTGATGGCTCATTGGGCATTACTGTGGCGCTACGACCGGGGTGTATCTACCGTGAAGTTGTGCACTCTAATTTGTGCATATGGCACGTGGACCCTGTTGCCGGTTGCCCCACATATCAGCGAAAGGAAGTAGAAAGACAGGAGTAACTAGTTACACATAAATATATATTTTGACAGAGAGATACTCCCTCTGTAAAGAAATATACAAATCTTTTATATCACAGGCTCACCTTGCCGAGAAATATACTCCCTCTGCAACGCACGGGCATTATGGGGGTTCAGCTTTTTTATGGGGGTTCAGCTGAGAATATAATACTCAGATAGGCTCACGGTTCTGGACTTTGGGCCGCAGGCCGACCCTGCATGTTTGGGGGCCCATGTGCTCTACCTCAGCGCTTTTCATATTGCAAGCGATCGGTACGGCGCTGGTTTTAGATCCTGTCGCAAGGCGAATACACAAAATTGAATAAAGCACGGCAGCTGTTGGAATGAAATCGAATGACAGTTCCTAACCAGCAATCAGAGTTGCAATTCTATCAACGATATACCATGTGATAAATAATACTGTCGTACTACTTATACACACAGGACACTTGTTTCACCATGCCAGATTATTACATCAAAATCTCTCGGAGGATAGATCAGTTCGGCAGTTGCGTGCTGCTACTGAATAATTTCAAAATTGATTTGGACCAGCTCTCCTTGCCGAGAAAGTTTGATTTTGACATCATCCCCTACCGCAAGATATGATTTAGATTTGAACCTTGACCATCCTTTAGCATCAATCATCATGCGACCATCCTTTGTACTTACGGTATATTGAGCAGGTTCATTCACACCAAGGCTGCGCATGGTAAGAGAAACTTGGCCGCGGTCACCCGGATTGTTGAACGACTCCCTCGTTGCTCTAGGAATTCTCTGTTTGCAAACAAGAAGACATACCCAAACAGTTAGATCAACACAGTGAATCATGTGAAACAACATGGAAATAAAAAAGAACGAAGCACTTGGGCGGCCAATGCTTACCAAGAAGGTGGACATGTCGGTTTTTGTAAGGACTTGGTATATGAACTGCGAACTGCAGCCCAGTCTGTTGCCGGTGCAACTACACGGGCCGGAGCAGATGCAAGTGCAAGTGTTAGTGCAGGTGCCGAAGCCGCTGCTGCTGCCGGAGATGGTGCTCCTTGTAGAGCTGGTGCCGGTGTCGGAGCAGGTGCCGGTGTCGATGCCCGATCCTCCGGTAGATCAGACTGATCCGCTGACGCGGTCGGTGCCCAATCCTCAGCTGGATCAGACTGAGATGTTGCCGCTGTCAGAGCTAGAGCAACTGCCGGTGCTCGATCTGTGCGAGCCAGCGGCGATCGTTTCTGGTCTGCTATGATCAGCTTTCTAACTTGACTAGGATCCGTGACCGTGATCCAGTTTTTTTCATTTCTTTTAAACACGAGAAGGACTAATCGTGGCGTTTTTGTTAAACCAAACTGCAGTTCATCATAGGGATTCAGCTTGTACTCAGACAACAGACTGATCCAATTTTTTCTAGTAATATAAGTGATGGACAGTGCGTTCGTTACTAACACGACATGAGAAGTGAAACCTGCAAAAATAGCCATCGTAGAGCAAACCAAACGGTTTATTCTGTGATGAATGTCACATGGCAAAACCTGCATCGTAAAATTGCAGGAAAAGAAAGAAAACATGACATTAAATCAATAAGATTTAGACAATAAATCAATAAGATTTACTTGATGTGACACGAGTGAATCCTTACCAGGAAATCACTATGTTGAAGTACTAAAGAGAAGATTGATCGTCCAACTACACGTGGCATGCAGGGGCCCAGCCTACTCCCACAAGCAGGACAGTCCAAAGGTCGTGACAAATCGTATGGACCGAACATCCATGGGACTGGAAATCCTGGTGGGTGCGATAAACCCTGCAATGCATACAGATATTGGAGTGTAACCATAATTGATAAACCGTCCTCACAAAACATATGATCTGGATACTTCAAAATATACAGACTGAATTGAGTGGACAGAAATTAACATAGACATTAACATAGACCGTTCACACACCAAAAGCGGCAGTACTAATAAACAATACAGGGTTCACAAACACAAATCAAATACTGAACAATAGTACTTACTACAGACAAGCAAAGTTGCACTAACTAAACTCTGCAGACTATTTCTTGCCACCGACCTACGGGATGAACCCCGCATAACTGACTAGGCCATGGACTTCGTGTGAGATGTCTACATGCACCATCACCATCTTGTCAACCTTGGAGAACCTAATAGAGTGGTCTTTCCACTCATAAACATGATGATGAAGACAGGCTGCATCAGATTTGTTGGGAAGCTTTACAAGAACCACACCCTTCATAATCGAAGGCACAGCCAGGAAATTGTTGTGGTCAAGTACAGCCTCGAGAACACGCCTGACAACAATGCTACAGGAAAACACTAGTTCAGGACACGTGGCGACAAGGACACATCAGCTAGATAGTTCAGCAGTAGAACTCATCATCAGGTCTTCCAGTTCACACGACATGACTTTGAGAACTTCATCTCCACCGTGGACCTGGTTCTAATTCAAACAGAAACCATATTTTATTACTACCTCCGTTCAGAAATATAAGATGATTTTCGATATTATAGTCCATATATGACTACATATACGCACAGAAATGAGTGAACAAAGACACTAGAACATGTCTTCAAAGGCATGAGAGCAGAACGATTACATGCAATATCCATAACACAAGTTACTGAGGTAAATATACCCTCTTAAAAGGTAGCATTGATGTTCATAAAGTACTCCCTCCGTCCCAAAATTCTTGTCTTAGATTTGTCTAGATACGGATACATCCGTATCTAGACAAATCTAAGACAAGAAATTTGGGACAGAGGGAGTAGTTGAAAGTAATCTATAAGAAATCAGTGTCTACCTCTCGCATGTTTTGGTCAAAAGAGGAATTTAGAACCGTCATTTGGCACAGTAAAATCACATGCAAGATCACCCAGAAAGTTGTACTACCAGTACTAGTACTGCGTGTTAGATGCAAAAACACGATCAAGATCGAGAAAAAGATCGTCAACAAGAGACATTACCTGGACTTGCTTAATGAGGGATCCCGGAGAGGGGGGCTTGGACAGGGCGATGGCTTTGAGCTTTTCTGCGGTAGTCTCGGCGGGGTGCTTGCGCTTCTTCGTACCATGAGCCTCGACGGTTTTGGCCAGAGCCATAGACATCACGTCGGCCGGTGCTCCAGCGTCCATCCAAGAGAGGAAGCTGAGAGAGAAGAGTGAAAGAAGGAACGAGAAGAGGGAGAAGCGAAGCGAGTGGGGGTTTTCTTTAAGAGAGGAAGCTGAGAGAGAAGAGTGAAATGATGGTTGCTTCATCCGTCCAACTTACTGCTGGAAAGGAGGGGGTTTTGTGATTTGACGGCTCATTGGGCATTACTGCGGAGGTTCGATCGGGGTAGTCTATCGTCACTCTACTACGGAGTAATTTAGTGCATGGCTGGTGGACCCAGGTGCTGGCTGTCCCACACGGTGGCAAAAGTGAGTAATTTAGTGCGTGGCTGGAGGAGGATCCGCACGGTAGAG
This sequence comes from Triticum aestivum, assembly GCF_018294505.1. Taxonomy (NCBI): domain Eukaryota; kingdom Viridiplantae; phylum Streptophyta; class Magnoliopsida; order Poales; family Poaceae; genus Triticum; species Triticum aestivum. Next base: position 312,856,816 of record NC_057805.1, on the reverse strand, counting down.
CGTGTCCACTATTTTTCTGAAGAAAAAAAATGATTACAGCAAGCGTTTCCACTCTTACTACTAGGCATGTGCAGTGGTTCATACGTCAGTACTACACAATCTTGTTGCTAGTGTAGTAAGATATGAGGATAACAAATGATGTTGTGCGCATGTCAACTACTCCTATATGTAACATAGTACCGCTTTTTCGACTGTCCGGTCGAGAATGTACGGTGAGATCAATGTTAACAGAACTAGGTCCACAGCGCACGGAGAGTACGGTGCTACAGTACTCCACGAAACATGAACCATATGAAGCACGAATAGTGTTAGGCAGGGTGTATGAAGGGTGCACGGGATGGGAGCAAAAGTTCCCTTCTCGACCCACTTTTGGGTGTTTGACAGAGTGCATGAAGGGTGCATGAGTCCACACTAGTAGGTTGAAAAAAATACACGAAGAGGAAACAACTATATTGAGATGAGAATGCAGCCAAACACACCCACACGCTTTGTGCTACAGTGACTGATCTGCACCGTCTGAGTTTGATCCAACGGTCATGTTGCGCCAAGACATGGACATGCCCATGCAGAGGGCGCCTAAACACCACCGAAGTCCCTCTGCTTCTCGAGGCGCACGACGTTGGTGATGCAGGGTGCAACCGCCCGCAGAGCCCGCTCCCAGTCGACGGGAGCCAGCTCGTCAAAGACGGCGTCCAATGGCACGAATGGATTCCGGTGACGGAGCCCTGACAGGATTCGCCCGGCAACGGCGACGGCAGCCCGCAACCCCTCTTTGTCCAGCTCACCCCCACCATCGCGCGGAGACGGCTCAGTTCCTCAGAGATATAGGTGAAGAAGGAGACCGGGTCAGGAAGCCGCAGCTCGTTGAAGTCGACCGGGTGGTCGAACGGGTTTAGCCCGACGGCCGGCATCATCGTGCTGGCATGACGGTAGGCATCGCGCAGCCGCAACACGTGCGTGGCAACTTGGTTCACCAAGTGGCTGAGGCGATCCTGGACCTCGTCACGATCGGCCCGCTCGCGCTCCAGCCGGCTCCCCTGATGGCCTATCGTATCTCCCGCTTTCTGCAGCAACGCCGCCGACGCCTCGAGCATCTTTCTGGTGGACGCCTGCCGCTTTTGAAGCTCCGTGAACTCCCGCACATAACGGAGGAGCATGGCACTCCTCTCCTCCTTGAGCTCACGGAGCTCCACGTCTTTGGCCCTGAGCTCCGCATCCTTCGCATGGAGCTCCTGCGTCAAGTGAAGGAAATATGCCCTAGAGGCAATAATAAAGTATTATATATTTCCTTATATCATGATAAATGTTTATTATTCATGCTAGAATTGTATTAACCGGAAACATAATACATGTGTGAATACATAGACAAACAGAGTGTCACTAGTATGCCTCTACTTGACTAGCTCGTTAATCAAAGATGGTTCTGTTTCCTAGCCATAGACATGAGTTGTCATTTGATTAACGAGATCACCTCATTAGGAGAATGACGTGATTGACTTGACCCATTCCGTTAGCTTAGCACCCGATCGTTTAGTATGTTGCTATTGCTTTCTTCATGACTTATACATGTTCCTATGACTATGAGATTATGCAACTCCCGTTTACCGGAGGAACACTTTGTGTGCTGCCAAACGTCACAACGTAAATGGGTGATTATAAAGGTGCTCTACAGGTGTCTCCAAAGGTACTTGTTGGGTTGGCGTATTTCGAGATTAGGATTTGTCACTCCGATTGTCAGAGAGGTATATCTCGGCCCACTCGGTAATACACATCACTATAAGCCTTGCAAGCATTGTAACTAATGAGTTAGTTGCGGGATGATGTATTACGGAACGAGTAAAGAGACTTGCTGGTAACGAGATTGAACTAGGTATCGAGATACCGACGATCGAATCTCGGGCAAGTAACATACCGATGACAAAGGGAACAACGTATGTTGTTATGCGGTCTGACCGATAAAGATTTCGTAGAATATGTGGGAGCCAATATGGGCATCCAGGTCCCGCTATTGGTTATTGACCGGAGAGGTGTCTCGGTCATGTCTACATAGTTCTCGAACCCGTAGGGTCCGCACGCTTAACGTTACGATGACAGTTTTATTGAGTTTTGATGTACCGAAGGAGTTCGGAGTCCTGGATGAGATCAGGGACATGACGAGGAGTCTCGAAATGGCCGAGACGTAAAAATCGATATATTGGACGACTATATTCGGACTTCGGAAAGGTTCCGAGTGATTCGGGTATTTTTCGGAGTACCGGAAAGTTACGGGAATTCGTATTGGGCCTTAATGGGCCATACGGGAAAGGAGAGAAAGGCCTCAAAAGGTGGCCGTGCCCCTCCCCATGATTTGGTCCGAATTGGACTAGGGAAGGGGGGCTCCCCTTCCTTCTTTCTCCTTCACCTTTCCCTTCTCCTATTCCAACAAGGAAAGGAGGAGTCCTACTCCCGGTGGGAGTAGGACTCCCCCTTCTGGTGCGCCTCTCCTCCCTAGGCCGGCGGCCTCCCCCTTGCTCCTTTATATACGTGGGCAGGGGGGCACCCCATGGACACACTTGATATACGATATTTTAGCCGTGTGCGGTGCCCCCCTTCACCATATTATACCTCGATAATACCGTTGCGGAGCTTAGGCGAAGCCCTGCGTCGGTGGAACATCATCATCGTCACCACGCCGTCGTGCTGATGAAACTCTCCCTCAACATTCGACTGGATCGGAGTTCGAGGGACGTCATCGAGCTGAACGTGTGTAGAACTCGGAGGTGCCGTGCGTTCGATACTTGATCGGTCGGATCGTGAAGACGTACGACTACATCAACCGCGTTGTGATAACGCTTCCGCTGTCGGTCTACGAGGGTACGTGGACAACACTCTCCCCTCTCGTTGCTATGCATCACCATGATCTTGCGTGTGCGTAGGAATTTTTTTGAAATTACTACGTTCCCCAACATCAGGCGCCTCACCTCGGACTCCGTGATCTGCTGCGCCGCCATGGCACCAGGTAGAAGCAATGGGGAGAGGAAGCAAAGGGGGCGAAAGGGCTGAAAGGCAATGCAATCTACGGGAAGGCGGAGGGAGCGGGGAATCTTTTGGTTTTCACCACGGTAAAACACCAGCCGACGACTTCTCACATCAGGGAGCAGTGGGTTTTTATAGGCGGAGTCATCGTGACTAATTGATGCGCGCCTGCTCCCGTCAATCAAAAAATTAAAAATCCTGTCGCGCCTGCTCCCGTCAATCAAAAAATTAAAAATCCTACCGCACCCAAATACCAGAGCAACGCCGTAGTGGATATTTAAATTTACCTGTCGGCAAGTAGATAAAAAAAGTGGTGAAAAAACAAATGTGGTGGCGGCCTAGCTAATCGGTCGAACTAGCCCAACTAGCTAGCCACCGTGCTTCACTGATGTACTCGGCGGGAAAGGTGGTCTTTCGTGATTTGACGACTCATTTACTTGCTTCGGCGCTACGACCGAGGAGGACCCAGAAAACGCGTGGTAGGGCGTCCCACGTCAGGAAGAATATATGCGTGCACCACCTGGGAGGACCCCGAAACCGCGTGGTAGGGTGTGCCACGTCTCGGCACGGAGGAAAAATGTGCGTGTAAAAAAATACTGTATCAGACGTAGTACCTATGGTTCGACCTCGGGACCCAGCCAGTCGGTCGAAAACACCCCACTAGCCACACAGCTTCATCATGCAAACGTGGCACGGAGGATAGATGTGGTTAGCTCCGTCTCGCCAGCCACAACGTCTCTTGTTCTAGGCGATTCTTCTATTTTCCAAGCTTTTTTTAGTTGTAATAACACCACGGCAAGCTAGCGCCGCTCTTCGTGTGTGCCCGTGCAAAGGTTACACGATGGAGAGAAGAGAGATTGAGATCGCAGACCTGGGACCCACCAGTAAGTGAGACAACGGTCATGCACCTGTTGACGAGGCACTCCCTCTACTCTACTCAACGCAAGTACTGTATAAAATCAAGTGATGGGACAAAGCCAACAACCATTCGTTTTTTCAGGCTATCGAGTTACGCTTTGTAGTCCAGGTTGCAAGTTCGAATCTCGTCTTTCAGATTTGTTAGTTTTAGGTCCAAATTTTATTAATGACAAGTGGGACCCCCGTGTGTTGTTCCGATATTTCAGTGTAGGATGTTTTTTTGAACAAACACTTTGCGCGGTTAGACAAGTAACGGCACGAGTTACACGTATTTTGCAAGTTTACGAACAAAAATGATAGCGTCATAGAATATCACATCCACCCCGCAGCTTAGATACTATGGTGATATGAGTTTTTACACCGTTGGAAGTGAGATCCAATGGCTTGGGAGTAGTCTTTGTAATTATGCGCAATTTCCAAACTCTCCAAAGGTTTTTTTTTGCAAATAAAACATTCAGGCCTCGTGTGTGCCACTGCATCTTCGATCCAACGGCTCCCCGGTGCTCATATTAGGTGCTCCCCGTAGCTTAATTACCCGCTACGATGATATGAGCATCTAGGTCGTATGATCAGTGATCAGATGGCACATGCGTAGTACCTGTACTTTCTGCGCATTTGCCAAAATCTATCAGCCGTATATTGCAAAAACATTCAAACCTCCTACTGTGGGCCGTTAGATCTCAGTGAACTCGTATCACCATAGAATCTACGGTGCGGGAGCACCTCATACTCTCCTGTGCGAGAAAACATAAGGTGCTATCGCAGCTTGGATGCTACGGTGATACGAGCTTGGAGGTCGTTTGATCTGAGATCCAATGGCATCTGAGCAGTCTTTGTGCTTGTAAGCAGGGGCTGAACTCTTTTGGGGCTTTTCTGCAAAAACCATTCGAACCACCGAGGAGGTGTTGGGTCACAAATGCAACGCCTCCGAAGATCTTGTATCACCAAAGCATCTAAGGTGTGGTAGCACATGATATTCTTACATACAGGAGAATATGATGTCTTCCTTCATCTTAGATGCTACGGTGATACGAGCTTCGAGGTCGTTGGTTATGGGATCAAAGGGCATCTAAGTAGTTTTTGTACAAATTGTGTGCAATTCTCAAACTCATCAAGGTTTCCTGCAAAAATATTAAGACACATCATGTGAGCTGCTATATCTCAGATCTACAAGCTCCAAGCAACTCGTATCGGCATATAGCATCTAAGGTATGGGGGCACATGATATTCTCCCGGGGAGGAGGGGTGGGGGTGCACAACCAATCGGTGGATGGGAGGGTGGGGACAAATATAATCTAAACAACCCTAAACAGAGCTCCACAATTTTATCTAAGGTCGAGGGGTTGACCCATGACAATCATAGCTCCGCCTAAACACAACATATGCATGTACTGTAGTACTAGACTTAATATTCATGTTTCAGTTTCATGTTCATTTTAAATATTGAACTGAGGACCATGGATGTCTTACATTTTACTCCCTTCATTCCTAAATAATAGTCTTTTTAGAGGCTTCAAATGGACTGGCACATACAGATGTATATAGACATATTTTAGAGTCTAGATTCACTCATTTTGCTCCGTATGTAGTCACTTGTTGAACTCTCTAAAAGACTAATATTTAGGAATAGAAGGAGTATTGCATGGTTTGGAAAAATAGATGCACTATACTTATTGGATTGTTGTTGTGTTCGTGCGTGTGTGTCTCTGTGTGTGTGTGTGTGGTCATATGCTTGATACATACAAAGTTTTCTCACCTCCATATTGTTCATCTTTTAAATTTGAATTTGCATTGGAAAACTTACTAGGGATACCATGAAATGTGAAATCCACGTTGAGATCACTATATCACAAACTCACTCTAATTCAACAACTCGTCATAAATCAATTACCACGTTGAGATTAGTATTTGCAAGGAAAATATGGGTATTGTAATACACATAGATTCGTTCGGCAATTTAAAAGGTTCCTTTCGTATTCTCGAATGGTAGGACCCAACGGCGTACCAGCCAGACCTTGGCTCGTGTTGATCCTAAAAAAACCGGGCTCGTGTCCTTTGGTGGCGTGCGTGGTACGCACATTAGGCAACCCCAACCAGTCGAGCCTCAGCGTTTCAAGTCGAAATATCTGGCGGCCAGAATTCCAGCCCTAGGAAATTCCCCTCATGTCCCCGGTCCATAATGACTACCGATGAACAACAGAGGGATGCTTTAGTAACTAGACAACGTAACCTACCGTGCCGAGCACGGTTCAATTCCCTCGGTCGCCGCTCGTCAAGGTCACCCGTCAACTGCATTGCCTAGTACTACTACTACTAGTACACCAGGATGAGCACAGAATTGAGCCTGTTTGTTCGTGCCTAGTACTTGAGTTAATATATCAGGCAATGCACTGGTACGGAGGGATTATCCTTTTACTCTGCATATATAACTTGTCTGAAGTCTAACTAAGCAAAATGTTTGACCAAATCCTTTCTTAAGAAATACAACAGGACAGATGTACGGCTTGAAAATTTATTGCATGATGCAGGTTATGATATTGTTTCGAATCCTGGATCTTAAATTTCAGAAAATCCAAAAGTGAGCATAAATTCTTGAAACTAAGCATGGTCACTTGATATGGCACAAATATTACTTCGTAAGTTTTTTCTTCAATTTGAGACAAGCTGCTTATGACAAGTTGCACAAATGAAGAGCCAAGGTATTTTGGAACAAAGACCTGTCACGTTAAGGCGAACGCTTTCACTATTGAAACCGTGGGCGTTTACGTGCCGCCACGAGTCCCCGCTTCTCATCGGCAGGTGCCGTCCGAGCAAGCGTGTGAGTCGACGGGAGGCGTACGAGCAGACCGCCGCGCCGGCTGTCAGGGAGGCATGCGAGCAGACCGCTGTGCACGCTCACCGGGAGGCGAGCTCTTTGACCAGGCTCCGCCGCCCACCGTCGTCCCAACTGCTCCCACTTTTAATGTCACCGGCACCGCAGTTTAAAATCAACCCCGCACTACCCGGTATCGCTACAATCCTCTCTCTTCCTCTTCGGTTCTCCTGTTGTCTACCTCCAACTAGCCTGACCTAAATGTACGCCATGCCGCATCACGATGGTCTGCCCTTAGTGTTCCAGTTTCCCGAGGAAGACACCCAGCCGGAGTCTCAAGAACATAAGGCGCTTTGGGACGAGCTTGAACTGGCCTTGCGGGAAGACGCCGCGCCTGTCCCCGCTCCCGTTCCGGCTCCCGTCGCCCCGACTGCGCCAACGCCCATCCCCATGGCATTGATGGGCTGGGAGCCGCACATTGTCGCCGAGCTTGATCCCACGGGGTTCCACGAGGTCCCCGCTGACTTTCACGCGCCCGTGCACCTGCCAACGCATGCGCCTGCGCGTGCACTGATGCGCGCGCCCGTGCCGGTGCCCGTGCACCTGCCAGCGCATGCGCCTGCACGTGCATTGACGTGCGTGCCCGTGCCGGTGCCCGTGCACACGAATGTCTCCGCCGCGCCGTTGACAGCGCCTGTCCCCGCGCGGGTGCCAGTGCCCCCCTCAGCGGCATGGATGGCCGCCGTCGACCGCTTCCTTGCACCAACACCAGTCGCCTCCTCCCGCCAGTTGACTCGCTCCGAAGTCCAGAACATTTTGGCCTTCCTTGAAGCTAGGCCAACGTCCAGGAGTACGCCAACAACGGCGCAAGACGCCGCCGTCGCCGTCGGTCAGTGGCCCGACTACACACTGAGCACGGCAGAGGATCTGCTTCCCACAGCGAGACGCCCCCGCCGCCGCCGCGTAATCTAAATTTGCCATGAAAAACGTTCGGATTGCCATGCTTAAAATCCGAACGTTTATCATTTCCGTTTATTTTATATCGATCGTCGCATAATTTAAAGTCGGAGTCAGACTGAACGAAATGTATGGTTTGATCGATTGAATGTTCTGCTAGAGCCGTATCAAATTAAATATAAAACGTCATCAAGCCACATGTATTCCTTGTCATCCAACGACCTAGACTACTTCAATGTCGAGCGCTCAACACGTTTAGCCTGCCGTTAATTTCATGCCAAAAATAGTGCTAATCACATGACAACACGCAAATAATATCCTAGTAGTAAATATCCGCATGCACTTAATATGCTTCCAAATTAACGTGCATTGCACGTACACACTGACTGGTGCTGGTAGTACGTGAAACTGGTGCCGTGACTTGTGAACGCGTCCAGATATGGTCAACGGCAACATCGCCCGCGAGTCCTTCCTGTTTGCCCGTGCGTCTAAACGCAGAAGGGGAGGAGAGAGAGAGAGAGCACACATGGAACCCACCAGTAAGTGAAGGCGAATAGTACTAAAAATAATATTACATGTTATCCATTAATTAGGCTGTGTAATATAAAAACATTATGTGAACAAAGGGGGTACAACAAACATTGCTATTCTACGTATGTTGCCTATTGACGTGCGGCTTGAAGGCCCGGTCGCTTGTTCGATCCTCATCCTTTATTTTTTAATTTGTATATGGGTCCAAATTTGTTTCATGACATATGGGCCCCTCGGTGTGTAGTTTGTAGCACTTTAATTTGTGGGTCGAAATTTGTTCCATTCCAAGTGGACTATCGGTGTGTAGTTTTGTAGCTTATTTATAATAATTAAAGAGAACAACATAGTTTTTTCAATAATACCATGGTGCGATGTTGAAGGCGAGAAAGGACGTGCGAGAGAGCGATGACCGAGCCAGAGGGAAATCAACTAGGGGAGTTGCGTGGGTTGCAACGGTGTTTGGAGTAGTTGTGGGCCGAATGCTACGAAAATATAATCTAAACCGACCGGAATAAATGCCTACACAAATTAATCCAAGGTTGGAGTGCCCCTCGCAATGTAAATAGCTCTGGCTTTGCGAGGGATGGAGAGGTAGTAGCTTCAACGCGTGGAAGATACGGTGTGAGAAAGCGAGGTCAATCGAGAGACATATAGATAGAGAGACAAAGTGAGTGTGGTCCGACATTCATTGAACAAATATATATGCTCTGGAGAGATATTGTCCGATTGAGCTTTTTGGCAAGGGTGAGGGCTGTAAGATAGAGCTTGAGAGATGATCCAGTCACAGACGTGTAGATATATTTTGTGCTTGGGAGGAAGCAAGGTCAACCGATCACATAGGGTCGCCGTGCGATCGAAAGAGTGAGACGGGTTGGAGAGAGTGACCAAGATAGACGATGTGCGTGAGAGAGTATACAATGTGAATAGGTCGAATTGGGCTCAAACATGGTGATATATCGTTTTTTTCCGAGAAAGAGCGAGGTCAATCTAGACATACGGAGAGAGAGATAGAGAGAGATAGATTCAGTGATCGTGGCCCACCATGAGGTCGAAAGAGTGGCGGCGGCTTGGATGGACTGACCTAGATAGACAATCTGCGTGAGAGAGTATAGAGTGTGTCGATCGAGGCCCGAACAGGGAGATATATCATTTTTGTGTGAAAGAAAACGAGGTTAAACGGGACTCATATAAAGAGAGCGAGATTGAGCGAGTGTGGCCCGCCGTGCGGAAGAAAGAGTGAGACAGTCTCGAGGGAGTGACCTAGATATACAACGTGCGTGCGTGCGCACGAGAGGTTGGGGGGGCTAGATAGGAAATGCATGTATTTAGCGCGAGAGGGTGAGAGGGAGAGGGGGGAGAGAGAGAGCTCGGCATGGGGTGCAATGGCGGGTGTGTGAGGTAAATACATTTGGTAACAGAGTGGAAAAAGGGGTTGTGTAGTTGAGAGACTTAGAGATCGAAACATGGAGAGAAAGAATGAACGTGTGTTGGAAACCGATAGCTTCCTAAGGTGGTTAGGAGAGGAAGATTGACC
>NC_057805.1:312807264-312846912 GCF_018294505.1 Triticum aestivum | reverse complement strand
GGGGGGGCTAAAACAACATTTGAATGTACATAGTACGAGACTTAATATCGATGTTTCAATTCGGTGTACATTGTAAGATTTGAACCGAGGACCAGGCATACGGGTAATTATTTCGAATTCGTGCCATACTAAGTTTCGAAAAGTTGACATTGACTCAGTTTGTTGTGCTATTTTGTAGGTCATATGTTTGAATCCATCCAAAAGTTTTCTCACTACCATGCTGTTCATCATATACATATGAATTTGTATTAAAAAAGTAGCGTGGATACAGTGAAATGCGAAATCCACGTTAGAATTGAAGATCGCTACGTGACACACACTCTAATTCAAATAACTAACTATGTGACACACACTCTAATTAAAATAACTAATTATGTGACACACACTCTAATCCACGTTAGCATGGGTATCATTTTGATTTTTTTTCAAATAACTCCTCATTAATTAATTTATAGTACTCCCTCTGTTCACTTTTATAAGACCTTGAAGACATTTCTGACAATGTGCAAAACAGTTCATTTTAAGTTGTCTGAAACGACTTACAAAAGTGAACGGATGGAGTATCTCGTTTCGAATGACTAATTATTGCAAGGAAAACACGGGCATGGTAATACATACAGATTCGCTTGCAAATGAAAGAAGATTCGTTTGCATTCTCAAATGTAGGTGCACCAGGCAGACCAGGGTCGTGTCGGGGTGGACGCTGCTTCGGTGCCTTAAGGCACTGAAGCATAGTCCTGTCGGGGTGGTCGCGTGTGTCGGACGGACGCGTAGCACCCAGCCACCCACCCCCTCCCCCCCCCCAAAAGGACGACGACAATATAAGTTCGCGCTTCCACGTTTCGGATTGAAATATCTAGCGGCCCCAATTCCAGCCCTGCAAAATCTCTCTTCTCCATCGTCCCCTTCCGCGCCCAGATTGCTCAAATCCCTAATTCGCCGCCAACCCTCGAATCGCCCCTCGTCTCGTCTCTTTCCCCACCGTTCCCCACCTCTGTGCCGGAAGACGATGACGAAGACGACGGTCGCGCTTCACCACCGCACCGGAGCTACCTCATCTACGCCCTCGTCCACCGCACCGGGTGGTCCACCGACAACGTTGGCCGCCGCAACCGACGTGCCTCACAGATACCGAGTTCCACCGCATCAGGTGCGCTTCACCGACGCTGTCTCCCAGCTCACCGGGGCTACTTCACCGAGCACATCATCGCACCTCCGCCCCCCGAGGCCGTTGGGGCTTCACCAATGGTCTCGTCCACCGCACCATAGCGTTGCGCTGCTACTCAAGATCTGCATCCGTGCGCGGCCAGCCAACGCCAGCGCATCACCCTCAACGGCTCTGAAGTGACCCGCACTCTAGCTAGGCGAGCATGCCCAAACGCCGGCCCGAACTAGGTATCCACACATCACTCCCTTGTGCACTGTTCCGACGATATTTGGATATCCTTTCACTGCTCTCTTAGCTTACACGCCTATGCAACTCTGACTTTAACTCTTATTTCTTCTGGAGATATCATCTGAAACAAGCAAATCCATTTTTTAGCGAAGCATGACGGCGCTACGGGATCTGGTACACATCCTGCACACCCGTATAACCTTGTAAGTATCTGTCCTCCGGTACAACATCAAGCTCGATTCCTCTTATTTGATCAACCATTCGCCGTGTAAAAAATGCAGAGGGGGATGCAAGGAGCACAAGGCCTGCACATCCAAGCAAGTGGTAACATGGACTTGTACATGGAACATCCCAAGCGCAAGCAGAGCTGCAGTGAGCCTGTACAACGAGCTAGCGTAAGTCCCTGCATTTCATTTAATTCATACTGGCATTCATGTGTGATTTGTGTGCAGTGGCTGATCCACGAATTCAAGTTACCAGGGGCAAACATTTAACTTAAAAAATACGAAGGCACTTGCACTCCGGAAATCAACATAACTTGAGAAATGTGAAGCTACATGCACTTTGAAAACCAGCTAATGATCCAAAGTAGTTCAGATTATAAACACTAAATGATGCAAGCACCAAAAAACACAAAGTGCAACATGGTGTACAAGGACTACAAACATGGTATGTACCTGCTTGAATTATTCGTTCTCTGGCTGAAAATATCGAAGTGTAATTGCACGTATAACCAGTGCGCAAACTGCATATCAATATATCTATCCTGCACAAGTATGGCAATAGTTTCAAACAACAGATTAGAAAAGTATTTATGCTATGTTGTCATGATACGGGGACTTTCTGGTAGATGGCCTCGATGTTTCCTCAAGCTATGAAAATGCACTATAATTTGCTTGTCATCAATGCCTGCAAATCTCTGTCTCTCTCAACATAGTAGATCATCATTAGACAATAAATCCTTCAATGAGCTTGCAAAATGCTTGCATTAGATCCCTCATTAGACACTATATGTTCATCACCAGGAGCATGTAAAATGTTTGCATCAAATCTTTCATTAGCGGTCTGTTCATTAGACACTTCAGGCTCAAGAACAACATGAGCTTCTATGTTTGCACCGGAAACTTGATTAGATACATCAGATTCAGTCAGTTCAGTATTGATTGGGGGATTTATAAAATAAGTAGAAATAGGTTTCATTTTCTCATAGATTCCCTACATACAACCAGTTTTACAACACCGTCAGGTTTAACTATTGGCCAGAAATTGAAGAGTTGAATTAGATATAATCAGGGATGTAATGTACCTGCTCGTTGCGCATGCTACTCTTGCAAGCTGCGACTATCCGTTTGCGCAAGCTCGATGCCATGCCCGTGCTGCCGCCGCTGCCTCCCACGCATGCTACACCCAGGGTTGGATCTTCATCTTCTTGTCCTTCCGTTCGCTTGAAGCCCGGCGACCACCCTCCGACGAGGGCGCGAGGAAGTGCTGTGTCGGTCTTTCCAGCGGCGACTAGGTTAGGAGCGAACCAGACTGGAGGCTGGAGTGAATGAATTGGGATTTTTCCTGCTGCCGATTGATATGGGAGGCGCTCGTTTGGGCCGCGAGCCTGCTATAGGGCCTGCCTTGCACTTATGTTATTGGCCCATCCAAATTGAAACATTTTTCTTCATTTTTTACATTGCCTGCTCGTGCATTGGGACGAACAAAACTAGCGTGGGCCAACCTGGACGACTCAAACTAGGTGCACACTTTCCAGCTACCTGAGGCGGCCGCCCATACCAGCCCCTATGGTGGTGTCGCCCCTTTTTGCGTGTATGATTGGATAGTGAAAAATATTCCAGTGACGCTTTTGATTTACCCACAGAATGGTTGAATTGCTTGTTTCTATGAACTGAGTTCGCCAATAATGTGAAGGATGCCAGTCTTTCCATCCTATTGTAGATTGCTTAGATCTCGATATGCCAAAAGTAATCACATGAAATATACAGTAAAAGCCAGTGTGATGTGTTTGGCTACAACTAATCTGACTACACGTCCTCATATAACATATCAAGGACGCACCATCTTACCAGATTAACCATTCAACTTACCCATGCAGTGTGGGAAGAAAGAAGTATTGGGACTGCGTATCCAGGCAATTGATGCCATGGACTCCTTCGTACAACCTTGTAAGCGAAAAAGAAGTTGCAGTGTGCCTGTACAAAGAACTAGCGTAAGTTTAGTTACCTGCTTCTCGGAATTTTAGTTAGCCACTTATTGCAAAATTGTTCAATTACGTTGCTTGGCTTAATTTAGTTTGCTACTGATTACATAATGGCACAGCCTCTTAATCATATTGTAGACTGCGCCTATCTATGTGTTTGATACTTACTGTTAAGAATTACCTGTTTGCCTTAACTTAAATATCTACTTGTTTGTTTAACTACTTTGCTGCTGCAACAGCGGGTTACAATGATGTTAATAACTACTTTTTAGCATCCAATTGAAACTCTTTAATTCCTTGTTTGTTTAACTGGTTTGCTGTTATAACTCCCAGTTGAGATGTTTTGCTAACTTCAACTTTTCTAAATCCAATTGGAACTTTAATGGCAAAACAGGTTAGCCCGATATCAAAGAGAGAGGTCCCCATGGACGTTGCATCATCCCACAGCAGTGGCACCGGCCCAATCGTGCATTATGAATTGCCAACTGCTGATGCTCTAGAGGCTAAACTAGTGGTAGAAAGAGATTTTGCTTCTGCACTTAGAGATGAAGTTGACATGTTGAGGAAGCAAACAGCACAATCACAAGCAGTACTCAAGACAACCATTAAATATTTGGTGGATTTCAAAACGAAGCAAGCTGAGACTGGCCAGATTGTTAAGGTCCTGAAGGAAAAAAGGAAATTAAATTCCTACTTGGTAAATCATAGGTGAAATGTTATTTCCATAGTTGAATAACCTTTGTGTTGTCTGTTCATGTAATCAATCAAACCATTTGTTTTAGAGATCATGTAATTTTTTGTTTGTTTTTTGTTTGTAATTTTATTTGAGCACAAGTCTGTATTAATTGATAAGACTCGGAGACATTTCATTTGGATTGCCGTGCCAGACCTACAAATATGCCAATCGGGCTGAATGTGCATTCAGCAATAGTAGTAGTATAGATGGACCATAAGTGGCATGCATCGAAAAGGGCCAAGATGCTGGCTAAAAAAGGATGCTGTTGTAGCCAAAAAAAGTACAGCGGCCTGGCTTATGTATGTTAGTTGATATTATTGATCCATATACTCTACAAGTGTTTATATGTCTGTTAGTTCTGTACATTCTTGGTTGATTGACTCGGAATTTGAATCTTGATGCATCGCTTGTGTACATATCTAAATGGGAGTACACATTATGCTGCGTGTGACATTTGAGTTGGACATGAAGTGTTCCAAATATTCGAATTCACCTTAAACTGGATTCTAGTTTCTGAATTTGAGTATCGGCATTTGTAAACCATATTCATATATGACAGTGGAATACATCTTTGTGGTCCTTTTGAAGATATACAAAAACACATAGAATGATTTATAAAGATTCATATAGGAATACAAAATGGATTCGAATTTAGTTGCCAGGGTAAACGTGGATGCTTATTGTCCCAAAATTCGAAAGAAGCAGCAAAATGTCCACTCACACGTCGGCTGCCCGAAGCCAAGTGTTTGGGAGATGGAAATTACTGTCTACCCATTACACGGACAATCCATCGGCCCGATTTCCACTGCTCTAAATAGGGGTAGGTTAATAACTTCAATTAGACGTGACACGACCGCCTCTGAGCCCATTCCGACACGGTGGGCGTCAACCATGGGCAGCAAAACTCATTTGATTCAAGCTCGTCCGAAAGACCTCTGTTTCTCCCTCCATTCCCCATTCATACACGGTGGGCGGCAAAACAAACTCGACTCGGCCGAAATCGATGTAGGCAAATATATTCAATAGGGGCAGGTTTGTAACTTCACTCAGACGTGACACAATCGCCCTAATTGTCAGCCCCGTTCATACACCGTGGGCGCCAACCATGGGCGCCAATCACCCTCTCCTCGCCCGAAATCGATCTGGGAAATATTGGCGAGATGCGAGATTACCGTCCCATCCCCAACCGACGACACGTCCAAATTTTAAACGGGGGCTAAGTTCGTAACTTTCCCATATTTCAGACAGGCGCGTCCCAAAAACATGGTTCCCCGTACCTCTCCCTCCATTTTCTCATTCATACACCGTCCGCGCTAGAACACCCCATCCCCACACCAGCCTCCGTCCGCCACCGCCACCCCATCCATCGCCGCCGTCCTCCACCACATCCATCGCCACCGTCCTCCACCATGCCGGAGCGCCTACCAAGACCGCGTCGTCCACTGCTAGAGATGGACGTTTCTCATCCACAGCGACGGACCAATAGCCTTGCATCGCGTCCTCTCGCTTCATCGGCGCCGTCGTCCTCTTTGCCGGGGCCGCTCACACGACCTTCTCTTCCACCGGAACGAGACTTATCCCCCGATGCACCCGTCTACCGTCGCAGATCTGCCGCAACGCCACTGACAGCCACCGCACTCCCGATGCCTACACGGCGCCGCAAGAGAGGTGGTACTTCATATCTCCTCAACTTTTTGATCTCAACCAGAAAATTGATCTTAACTTGGTTACTCTACTTTCTTTTCAGCTCTTAGAATTTAGTTCTTAGTTTGAAGAAAACAATGGATGCGAAATATCATTTCTCCGGTTTGCAGCTTCAAATCTGCCATGGCACAGCCATAATACGGTTTAATTGATCATGCTTAGGGTTTAATTGATCATGTTGGTTCCGTGGTGGTTTCTTTAATAGAAATCGAAGGGGAAACCCTCTTTTGCTAAAAAAATATGCTTAGAGTTTCCCCCTTTTATGATCACTATACGATCAGAATACGTGCTTCGTGTCATAATAACACCGCTCCACCCATCAAGCTAAACAAGCTTAGTTGTTCAAATACGAATCTGATATTATTAAAACACAGTTCTTTAATTGGTCAGCTAAATGTTCCTAAATTAGTTTCGAAAATGCATGTTCGCCGCTCGGGTGTGTATCTCTACAGGGTGCCCACGGTGGGCCGGCCCACCCTAGGATGTTGGGTCGTCCCAGGCCCCGATTCCCCTCTGTTTTGCTGCGCGCTTCCGATCTCTACTCTCCCCCAGCCGCCTGCCTCGCTGGCGAGTTGCCGTCCCCGGACGGCATGACTCTAGGAGGAGACGCCGGACTAACAGGAGGCCAGGAGCCGCTCGCCCAACAGCGTCACGGCTGCCCAGGCGCGCCGCCGTGCCTACCTTCCCAGTCCGTTCAGGGCTCAGGCGTGTAGCACCCACCAAGCCAACCAGATTTATCCTGAGATACGTCCTCAACACTCAGCAGCCACTCCTCATCGCCCATTTTCTAATTGATTCATTACTCATTAGGCAGGACTGCCATTAGGGTTTGTTGTGTGCTCAGTGCTACCTACACTTAATGGTTCAGATGTATTTCGGTAATCTTTAGTACTTCTAAAGTTCACAGGGTTTTCAAAATTCCGGCCCTCGGAACAGAAACTAGTCATTTTGGATTGTTGGTCGTAGTGACATTGACCCAGATTACTACTGCAAGCCAAGTTTGTTGACAATTTTACTTGTCTTTCTTACTCATTCGATATAATATCCAATTATTCACGTCGATTAGTTGCAAACAATAAGTGCTAGACAAACTTGTTCATTCAAATTTTGGACGGTCTCTTACTGCAGTTACAATTCTGCATACTTGTCCTAGTAAGCTCACAAGTAAATGATTGATTCACTACATCTATGCTTGCCTTGTCATATTTGTTGTCAATATTCTTTTAGGGTGGACCACCCTGTTTCTAAATACTGGAACCGTAGACATGAGTGAATAGTATTTCTCTATGTGATCTCTTCCATCATGTGTGGGTAACGGACACTGCATTATATAGAAAGAAAGTGTCATTTCCAGCTTTTACATAGGTTTCGATCTTTTACATGGAATACAATCTGCCTACTTGCTTTGTGTCGCACTACCAACACTCCACCCTTGAAGCTAAACATTACGCCACTCATAATTGCTTAGTTTATTTGTTCAAATACGAATTTCATATGATTCTAATGTTCCTACTTCAGTTTTGAAATGTGTGTCTGCCTGTTATAGAGACATAATGGGTTTGTATTTCTGTGTGTGGTCTGGTCAGCACGGTTGGGGAGGTGAACTTTGCATATGCAGGGGTTTATAGGGAGACACTCTCTGAGTTGAATCCGCAATGCATTCCATAGATAATCTGACTACTTTTTATGTTTTCATGAATCTCAGATTCTGAACAGCATCATAATGATTATGAGCTTGCGCGCATGAAAAGAATAAAGCAGAACAATGCCATGGCTGTCAAACTTGGCATTAAGGGACTGAAATCAAGTCTGGATGCAATGCAATGCAAACGCTCTCCACCTACAGATTCATGCTCAGAATATGATCCTAACAGTGATTCTGAGCTAGAGGGAGACCTAAGTCAATGTAGCTCCCTAGTGGAGGAGTCAGAGGAAGATGCCCTATCTTATTCACCCATCAAGGTACTTGCTCTAACTTTCCAAGGTTACATTGCTCACACATATCTTGCAACTGATGCTTTGCATTGCTTCTACTTTGTTGAACTGCCATTAGCTTAGTTTACACATCGTGTATGTGAATACGCCCTGCCTATCCATTTTCAGTACATATTCCATCTGTCATCAAACCATATCTATCCATTCAAATGTTGTTCTTGTGTATCAGACGTTCAAAAGGAAGAGGGCGATTTCTGATCGTGGAGGAGCACAAGCAAAGTATTTGGAAAAGGTAGTGGCACCTGATAAATCAAATAGCCCATTAGGTGTAGTTGCAATATCATCTGACCCACAAAATACCCCAACTCTAGCAGACTCTAGCTCTACTACACTGGTCATTTCTGATGCCCCAACTCAGCAGACCCCAACTGCAACAAACAGTATGATTATGCCAGTTGACATAGCACCAGCTGTACGATGCAAAACCCCCATTCCAGCAAAGAGTACACCAAATCCAGTTGCCAAATCCCTTTTCGAACCAGAGAGAGCCCCAATTGCAGCAAATAGGACCCCTGTTCCATTTCTTCCCAGTTTAGAAGACGAAGCTTATGCTGTTGTCAGGAACTTTGTGCGCATCTTTCCTTCATGGAAAGATTATACCGCAGACACTGAACAATTTCCAGTCTTCCTCCACAACTTACGCGTAAGTAATGTACTAATGTTATTCATGGTCATTACTGCATATGTATCTGCTGACAGAAGACACAAGATTTCATTCTTTTAAATAGGCGAGGAGCAAACTGGATTGTGATGACGAGCAAGGGTTGGTTGCGCTTTTCAAGCACTCGTTGATGAAGTATCGTTCCTACATGAGGCAAGCGCACTTCGATGGCAAGCCTCTGAAGGAAATTTCTGTAAAGTCTCCGGTGCTACATTTATCCGACGGTGACTGGAATAATCTTGTTACACATTGGTTTTGGCTGCAGCGTAAGGTACTGTCTATGATATCACATCACAATTTGAACTACATTTCTGCATTTGCCTTAATGTCTCACTTGTACGAAAACTGTTAGCAGAAGAACATTCGTTCTCAAGGGACCGCAGAATCTCGCAACTATACTGCACACTGCATTGCTCTTGTGAGTACCTCTTGCCCTGTATGACCATACTTACTTTCATAGCTGTTTGATTATGTAGCATCACTGCACATGTTAGCCTCGTAATCGTCCATTTGGTGGACATTATAAGATCCGTATGGACTCTTACATAAATTTAGAATCAACCCAATGCTTTTGAAGAGGTTTAGCTCTGCAGTCCTCTTGTAAGGACTGAACGTGGTCTATCACTCAACTTACATTAACAACTACTCCCTCCATCCCATAATATAAGAACGTTTTGTACAGTACACCAGTGTTCAAAACACTCTTGTATTATGGGAAGAGGGATTGGTTCATTTTGTAGCATCTGCATCTTATCTCCCTCGCCCACCATTTACTAAAAAAGATCAGATCTATATTTAATCTTACCAACAAGTAGAATACACAGACAATGCCAGTTCAGAAGTGTAGCCCATTGCTCTTGTCAGTACATTTTGTCCTATAACGCTTGTACTTCCAGGGATTGGTAGTTGATTATGTAGCATCAATCTGCATCTTATCTTCATTATCCTCTATCCCTTCCAGTATTATCATATCTATAATTACTCTCTACAAAATGTAGAGTACAGGCAATGCTTATGAAGAAGATTCTGTGCTGAAATTCTTTAGTTATCCTTCCCTTGACATGGAGAAGGGCATTATAAAGCCGGTGTTAACTGTTAATGTAAGTCAGTCCTTCTAAAGCCTTTATCCTCAACTGCTGTTTAATTTGCTCATACTCTCTATCGTTTACTGCTGTTTAGTTTGCTGTTTCTACCAAAATGCATGTTCGTAAGAACCGTAAGTTCTAAGTTTTACTTGTAAAACCAAATTCCTTATTCATACCATGCACATTACTTAATACTCCCTATATGTATGCTTGTTTTTGTGGATCTATAATCTAGTGTGTGGTGAAGCAGCCCACGTTTGCACCTTGTCATCTCCTGTTTTATCTTACTGATGTGGCTGATGATATGAACAACATGCCATGCACATTATCCAAAATAGATACAATGATTTTATTTGCCCTTCATCTATGCTTGTTATGTTGACATGGTAATCCAGTAGTGTGGTGAAGCTCCCCGCATTATGAACAATGCCAAATTATGCTATTGATATTTTGAACTTACTCTTTATTTTCTAATTTGAAATTGGATAGAATTGACAGAATAGTTATCATCTTTGTTTATACACATGCAAAACTTGTCATCTCTCTGCTTTGTTTCAGGGTGATATGCCTGATGGCATGCACAAGTCTGTTGAAGGCTGTGAGACAAACCCAACATATATTGCAGCAAAGAAGGCAAAACATCTTGAAGATAGCGAGACAACCCCAAAGTCTTGTCATGATGCAGTGTTCAAGTTACTTGAGACTAATAGTCAGACAAGCTCACAGAATTCGTTGTCTGAATCAGTTCGACTTCTTCAGTCCCAAGTTCTTGCAGAAAGGCATTCTGCAACTCAACTTCGACTTGAAGTCCTATCTCTAAGAAAGATTGCGGAGAACACCAATGAGAACCTCATCGCTAAACAGCTAGACCTGGAAGCTATGACCGACATACTAGGCCGGTCTCACAGCCTTGCTCAGTAGCTTGCGCAGCAGTTCCACCGCAAGGCTAACCTTTCTTGAACTGTCTTGGAAGTGGTCTCGGTTCAGTATTATTTTGTTATGCTGCAATGGTGCCCAGTTTTCGTAATCTGCTTCTTCGTTGCGCTTTATGATCACTGGTGGCGAACTTTGGTGCCCAGTGGATGTAATATGTGTAATAGCCGTGATAGCCTAGCATAAGTTGCTTGCTTATTTATTTCCTTGTTGTCTTGTTTATTTGTTTGCTTGTAGTCAGTGTAGTTCTTTTTCCGCGGTTTGCTAGTGGCTGCAATAACCTATTTTTAAAAACTAGGCCACAATAACCATGGGCTAATATTTACTGTAGTGACACTGGGCCTCCTACGGGCCGTAGAAACAGTGGGCCTTCTACGGGCCGTAGAAACAGTAGGCCTTCTACGGGCCATAGAAACAATGGGCCTTCTACGGGCCGTAGAAACAATGGGCCTTCTACGGTCCGTATCATCAATGGGCCTTATACGGGCCGTATGATCGATTGGCCAAACATGGGCCAATAACAGGCCGCATTATGGCCGTAAACGGGCTAGAGTTGGAATCGTCCGTTCATGGGCCGACCATAACGGGCCATCGTTAATAGGCCGTATTTGATGACGCTATGAAAACGGCCCAACGTATTAACGGACCACAAACGGGCCGACTGTAACCACGGGCTGAATTTGGCCCACAAGCAGAAAATGACAGTAACGGGCCGTAAGTAAACGAATGCTGGAAATGAGCCCAAGAATAAATGGGCTCTGAGAAGGCCGAAAGATAACATGGGCTGGAAATGGCCCAACGGAATAACGGGCCGTTAATGGGTATAAAGTGATACACTGTTCATTATGGGCCAGTTCCACCACGGGCCGTTAATGGGTGTAAAGTGATACATTGTTCATTACGGGCCAGTTTCACCACGGGTCGTTAATAGGCCAAGAGTTACATAGGGCCTCATATGGGCCGAAAGACGTCATGGGCCATACATGGGCCAGAAGTGAAAACGGGCTGGAATCATATTGGATGGCCCAGATGACGCTACTGGGCCTAATTCGGATAGGGCGTAACGGGCCTTGGGTTAGCGGGCAGTAAATGGGCTATATGTGAACATGCCGTTAACAGGCTTTCCATGGGCCGGCCCGCCACCTTTTGACCAAGTCAAACGGGTCGGCCTTTTCACAGGAATGGGCATCTGTTGGGCCGTGCCACGTGTCGACGTATCATAGGCGCCTTCTGTGCAATGAGTGGATGACATCTGTCCCAACGATGAGCCGACACATGTTTCCTCCAGCCAATGATGATTTTACACGTGGAAAATCCCCATTGGTCAGGGCTGTTAACGGGTTATCGGATCCAAAACCCGACCCGATAGCTTAACAACGTTCCGTTACGGTGGATGCCACGTGTCGGCCACCCTTGACGAAAGCACTTCTGTGACGCGCGATTTATCGTCATGGAAGTGGACACTTCCGTGATGATAATTTTGGTAATGTCATGGAACACTTCTACGACAGCACAGGTCTGACTATCTTGATTCTGTCATAAATTTGTCATGGATGTACATGCATGACAAAAAACGCGACCTACTATGACAAACACGTATCATCACGGAAGTGTATTTTTTTTTGTAGTGATCATACCCGAAGGAATTTCAAAGTAAACATTTTCAGTAGGTTGAGGAGAAACTCTTTGCTCTACTGGTCGGGGTGAAGATACCCCGAACAAGCCCCTCAAAGGATTACTTTCCATAGTAACAAGTGACAGTAAATTTCAGCACACTATATAAAATTTTCCTTACCAAATTCCACTTACCAAAGGCGCTTCACTCCCCGGCAACGGTGCCAGAAAAGAGTCTTGATGACCCACAAGGGTAGGGGATCTATCGTAGTCCTTTCGATAAGTAAGAGTGTCGAACCCAACGAGGAGCAGAAGGAAATGACAAGCGGTTTTCATTAAGGTATTCTCTACAAGCACTAAAATTATCGGTAACCGATAGTTTTGTGATAAGGTAATTTGTAACGGGTAACAAGTAATGAAAGTAAATGAGGTGCAGCAAGATGGCCCAATCCTTTTTGTAGCAAAGGACAGCCTGCTGAGGGAGTCCTGGACTAAGGGGTCCTCGGGCGTCTGGCCTGTTGGACATGGGTCGGACTAATGGGCAGAGAAGATACGAGACCCGAAGACTTTCTCCCATGTCCGGATAGGACTCTCCTTGGCATGGAAGGCAATCTTGGCGACCAAATATGAAGATTCCTTTCTCTGCAACCGACTTTGTACAACCCTAGTTCCCTCCGGTGTCTATATAAACCGGAGGGCTTAGTCCGGAAACGGATATAGTCATACATGCTAGACTTCTAGGGTTTAGCTATTACGATCTCGTGGTAGATCAACTCTTGTAATACTCATATTCATCAAGATCAATCAAGCATGAAATAGGGTATTACATCCAGAGAGAGGGCCCGAACCTGGGTAAACATTGTGTCCCCCGTCTCCTATTACCATCGACCTCAGACGCACAGTTTGGGACCCCCTACCCGAGATCCTCCGGTTTTGACACCGACATTGGTGCTTTCATTGAGAGTTCCACTGTGCCGTCCCCAAAAGGTTCGATGGCTCCTTCAATCATTAACAGCGATGCTGTCCAAGGGGAAACCTTCCTCCCCGGACAGATCTTCGTGTTCGGCGGCTTCGCCCTGCGGGCCAACTCGCTTGGCCATCTGGATCGGATCGATAGCTATGCCCCTGGCCATCTGGTCAGATTTGGGAGCTTGAACTACGTCGCGGACATCCGTGGAGACTTGATCTTCGACGGCTTTGAGATCTCGGCGGCGGCTCCCTGTCCCTACGGTGAACATGACTTAAATCTGTCACCAGTCCGTACTGAGGAAATTGCACCTGTAACTACACTGGCCCTAGATCCGGAGCAGATCGCGACATCTGAGGACGGGAAGCTCAACCCCGCCACGGAAGCCGCAGGCTCCGCGGCGTTGGAGCCGCACACAGACCCAACCTCGGGTGATATCTGTGTCCCCGGAACCTCGAACTTGTTTCCGGTGATAAGTTCCGAACCATGTGCGTCCACTTACGTCGAGCGGGATCATTCATCGATCACCGAATTCAGTGCGGCGGACATCTTCTGGCACTCGCCTTTAGGCGACGTGCTGAACTCATTAAGAAACCTACCCCTAGCGGGGGACTCATAGCCGAACTATATCCGGTTTGAACTGGAGGCAGGAATTTCGCTTCCCACCCGCCACCCACTACATAGCCACTGTCAAGGATTTAACCGACATGCTCGATTACGGCTCTGAAGACATCGACGATATGGACGACGATGCAGACGAGGAGCATGGCCAAAACCCGCCGTTTACCGGACGTTCGACGGCCACTTCGTCGTATGACGTATACATGGTAGATACACCCAAAGAGAATAGCGCTGAGGACAAGGAAAGGCCAGTTGAGGATGAGCCTCCCAAGACACAACCAAAGCGCCGGCGTCAACGGCGCCGCTCTAAATCTCGCCGCAGCAAGGACAGCAACACCGGCACAGGAGACGATCACACTCCGGATGGTGCCGAAGATAGAGAAGATCCCGACGAGTAAATGGCCGAACAGGACGATCGGGAAGATGGGCAAGTCAGCCATGACGAACAGGCCATAGACGACGGCTCGAAGGGCAGCACTTATCTTCCACCCTCCGACGATGAGGCGAGCCTTGGCAACGAGGATTTCATCATGCCTGAGGAAACTCTCGAGCAAGAACGCTTTAGGCGTCAGCTAATAGCCACTGCAAGAAGCCTGAAAAAGAAGCAGCAGCAGCTTCAAGCTGATCAAGATCTGCTCAACGACTGATGGACTGATGTCCTGGCAGCCGAAGAATACGGCCTTAAACGCCTAGCCAAAAGTTACCCGAAGCGCAAATTGCTACCTCAGTTAAATGACGAGGCGCTAGAGCATGTACCATCATCGCGCAATGCGCCTGACCGACCACCACGTGGTCGAGATAAAGCGGTAACTCAAGCCGAACACCAGACCGGCCCACCTCGCCGTAAAGGCAAGGATAAAACAGCTTCGGGTTACACATATGACCTTCGGCAGGACCTGGACAGCAGAGCAGGACATACAATATCAATCTATGGATCACGGGGGTGTGCCTTGACACGCGACGACGGCTACCTATTTGGACGAGACAAACCTAGTCACGTCCGGGCCGTAAACCACAGACGGACTCCATCGGAGCTACGTCGCGATGCGGCCCGATATAGAGGCGCCGCACACCCTCTCTGCTTCACTGACGAAGTAATGGATCATGAATTCCC
This sequence comes from Triticum aestivum, assembly GCF_018294505.1. Lineage (NCBI taxonomy): Eukaryota > Viridiplantae > Streptophyta > Magnoliopsida > Poales > Poaceae > Triticum > Triticum aestivum. Next base: position 312,831,880 of record NC_057805.1, on the reverse strand, counting down.
AGAAGGGTTTAAACCCGTGAACATCGAATCATACGATGGGACAACCGATCCCGCGGTATGGATCGAGGATTTTATTCTCCACATCCATATGGCTTGCAGAGATGATCCCCACGCCATCAAATACTTCCCATTAAAACTCAAAGGGCCGGCTCAGCACTGGCTAAACAGTCTACCTGAGAATTCTATTGGCAGCTGGGAGGACCTGGAAGAAGCCTTCCTTGACAACTTCCAAGGTACATATGTCCGACCACCAGATGCCGATGACCTAATCCACATAGTTCAACAGCCTGGAGAGTCAGCCAGGAAATTCTGGACTAGGTTCCTAACTAAAAAAAACCAGATCGTCGACTGTCCGGATGCCGAAGCCCTAGCGACCTTTTAACATAGCATCCGTGATGAATGGCTCGCCCGCCACCTCGGCCAGGAAAAGCCAAAGTCCATGGCAGCCCTCACGGCACTCATGACCGATTTTGTGCGGGAGAGGATAGTTAGCTGGCCCGTAGCAAAAATACAGAAAGCGAAACGGGCACCCCCGTGGCCAAAAATAGCAACGGCAAGCTCCGACGCAGCAGACACAAACGCCAAAGCAATGGTGACAACACCGACGACACGACAGTCAACGCCGGATTCAGTGGTTCCAAGTCCGGTCAGCGGAAGAAGCCATATAAAAGAATCAATCAGGGACCATCCAGCTTGGACCGCATACTCGATCATCCGTGCCAAATCCATGGCACCCCTGACAAACCAGCCATCATACCAACAGAGATTGTTGCATTTTTAAACAGGCCGGCAAGTTAAATGCCGAAAACAAGGAAAAGGGATCGCAAAGCGAGGACGATGACGTGGAGCCCCGGCAGCCGAACACAAAGGGACAAAAGAAGTTTCCCCCCAGGTCAAAACGGTGAACATGATATATGCTACGCACATCCCCAAGAGGGAGCGCAAGGGCGCGCTCAGGGACGTCTACGCGATAGAGCCAGTCGGTGCAAAATTTAATCCATGGTCATCATGCTCGATCACTTTTGATCGACGGGATCACCCGACCAGTATCTGTCATGGTGGTTCAGCCACATTGGTCCTTGACCCAATAATTGACGGATTCTACCTGACGCGAGTCCTTATGGACGGTGGCAGCAGCCTGAACCTGCTCTATCAGGATACAGTGTGCAAAATGGGCATTAACCCAACGGATCAAGCCCACAAAGACTACCTTTAAAGGAATCATACCAGGTGTAGAGGCCCGTTGCACGGGCTCAATTACGCTAGAGGTCATCTTCGGATCTCAGGACAACTTCCGAAGCGAAGAGCTGATCTTCGATATCGTCCCTTTTCGCAGCGGCTACCACGCACTGCTTGGACGAACCACATTTGCTCGGTTCAACGCGGTGCCACACTATGCTTATATCAAGCTCAAGATGCTTGGTCCACGCAGCGTCATAACAGTCAATGGCAACAGGGAATGCTCCCTCCGTACAGAAGAGCACACCGCTGCCTTAGCAGCAGAAGTACAGAGCGGCCTTCTCAAGCAGAACCTTAATTCGGCTGCCGAGCCCCCAGACACCGTTAAGAGGGTCCGGACTATTCTGCAGCGGGACAGCTCGGCTCGTCAGGAGCTCGACTAGCAACTTGGCCCTCGTCCCAGTCCCAATCAAGTCATGGCATTGGTACCGCGCGTACATAACTACGCACTCAAAATACCATGGGCACAGACGGAGGCATACCTACCTTGTGATCCACAATACGGGTTGACCGCTCCCGGACATATTTACTTTCACTGTTTCCTTTTTCCTTTTCAGGTTCCTTTTCCACAGGCCTTCCCTGATGGCTTGATCGAACTTCCTTTCAAAGGACAAATACACCAAGACGGCAGTCAGCCTGGACGTAGAGGGGAATTTCTAGGTGGTCTCTTTAACGACCACTCTACCTGTTTTTAGGGCCCACACACATCTCTCCCTTGGTGATGGCATGTTAAATAGCCCGTTTCTTATTTCACTATTTGTATCCATGCGCCTTGACGTATTAATCAAATTATAATGGAAACAGCTTGCGGCCCAAATTTTAGGCCCCTACTTTATGCTTTTGCTCCTTTTCTGTTTTCCTCCTTTTTATTATTATTAATAAGCTTATCAGATAGCACCCGTACACTATGGTACACCTCAATTTGCCAGGGGCTTCATAGCGCCCCGCTCTATGGCAACAAAAGTCCAAACACCTTTTACAGTATAGTTCGGCACCCCGAATTTAGCACTATATGCATTGGCTCCGAATCATGTCTTTGGTCAATAGTTGGGTTGCCCGGCTCCTGTGCTTGCTACCTTACGTTCCGCTATATCGGCTAAGGTAGCAAAGGGAGCACTACTGCGATTGTGCCCTGGTTTACCCGAAGGAGCACCTCAGTAGAGAAAGTCGAAAACTGACTGTCATGATGTGGCGAGAGCCGGTCAGCTCTTCGGAGGTTTCAAATCGATAGAGATTTTTTCCGCATTACGCGAACGATCGGTACTTACCCGGTCTGGTGCTTATAGCATTCTAGTCTGGATACTAGGGGCTGCGCCCACACTTTTTGTCAAACTCCTATGGCTAAGTGAGAGTACTAAAGCCGTATAGTCTGATTGCCTGGTTCATTGCGCTAAACACCTCCTTCAAGGACCTAACAATTGGATCAAGAGTGTTTAGATTCCATCCCGAATACCCCCGTACTACCTATGTGGGGGCAGAAGCCGACGACTGGCCAACTCTCAGATTTCATTCAAAACGGCCGCACAGGAGATAAAACTTTTTAATAACAAAAATTATATTACATAACAACTTTATTTCATATTACAAGGCACAGACAACTCAGATATATTCATTCGAAGATAATATCTTGCGAACACTGCATCGCTACAAGGCGAGACCCCTCCAGGACGTCTCCAAAATACCACTCGGGCGTGTGGTGCTCCTTGCCCTCGGGCGGGCCCTCGGTCACAAGCTTGGCGTCCATCTTCGCCCACCATGCCTTGACTCGTGCGAAGGCCATCCGCGCTCCCTTGACGCAGACCGATCGCTTGATGACGTCCAGCCGAGGGCAGACATTCACCAGCCGCTTCACGAGGCCGAAGTAACTGCCGGGTATAGCTTCGGCGGGCCACAGCTGGATTATCAAATCCTTCATGGCCAGTTTGGCCACCCTATGCAGCTCGACCAGCTGTTTCAGCTGATCGATGAAGGGCACGGGATGCTCTGGCGCAAGGTATTGCGACTAGAACAGCTTCTCCGTTAAGCTCCCCTCTTCGGCTCGGAAGAACTCCGCAGCGTCTGACACACTACGCGGCAGGTCCGCAAACGCCCCTGGAGAACTCTGAATCCGGGTTAGTAAGGCATACTTCTTCTTCACATACTTGCTTTGCATACTAAATGCCTTACCCGCCGCGATCTTCTTGGCCTCCTGGATCTCCTGGAGGGCGCCCTGGGCCTCAACCCGGGCTTCTTCTGCGCTCTGGCGGGCCTTGGCGAGTTCGGCCTCTCGGGTCGAAAAATTGCACTCCAAGGCCTCGCACTTCTTCACAGCGTCCTGGAGCTCTTGTTGGACCTCGTTGACCCTGGCCTTGAGCTTCTTGCGGGCGGCTTGCTCCTTGGCAGCTTTCTCCTCGGCTTCGGCCAGGGCCTTTTTAAGGGCCTCGACCTCGGTTGTTTCTCCTGCACATATCATAAACGCTATGGTCAATACACACCATTTATTCTTTCTGAATATATAGCGACTCATTAATTACCTTGCTGGTCTGCTAGCTCCTTCCTCGCTTGGCCGAGCTCCTCCTCGGCCCGCTCCAGTTTCTGCTTTAGTCCGGAGACTTTGGCAGCGTGTGAGGTCGCAGCCAGCAACGATGCCTGCTCATTAATACAAGACACACTTAGTTAGTTTCCTGCAAAAACGAATTGATCCTCTGTCCAGTTTTTGCTTTCCGAACACCGGACAGTGTCTTAGGGGCTACCGTCTATATGGGGATTTTCTCCTTTGCCTCGTGTACCTCAAAACCTGTCAGCAGGCCACTGTAGGCTTCGGTCAGTCCGCTCTTGACGGACTGAACCCTCTCAATCACCGTACCCATAAGGATATGGTGTTCTTCCATAATGGAAGCGTCTCTCAGCGCTTCCAGAAGATTGTCCGGTGCCTCTGGTTGAACAGAGGTCACCGGTGGGATAGGCACACCTCTGTCTTTCAAAGGAGGCTGCACACCGGACTCCGGAGCCGTGTAGGTCTCCGGAATCGTATCCGGACGGGGGTCGAACTGAATACGGCGTCCATCGCCAGTCTCCATGGGGGACTGCTCCCCCATGTGTCCGGCGGCCGAGGTTTTGCCCTCTAGCGCCACCCCGACTACCTCCCGAGACTCTCCTTGGCCTGGGAAAGTCCGTCGCAACAGCACCTCGGCGTCACCCTTGGCCCTGGGAGAGTAAGCGGCCGGCGGTGACACGCTGGCCATCGCCCTTGAATCCAACTAACCTCTTGATGAGGATCGCTGGGAGTTGTCGTGGGCCGGACTGCAATTACACAATTAACCATGTTAATACAATAAGGAGAAAAAGGCCGGATACACGAGTAAGTACGAGTCTGTCAGTAGTTACGACGCGGCCAGGGGCTTGCTCCGGGGAGGTCACTCCGGACTGCCGTCGACGTCCCACATGGTTTTATCCGCGAGTGAGCCTTTCCCCTTCTTGGGAGCCTCGGCCTCCAGATTTGTGGAGGCTGCCCTCTTCTTCCTCCCCCCTTCAAGGGGAGGGTTGCTTTCCTCCTCCTCCTCTTCCTTATCTTCGGCAGCAGAGGAGTGAGTCTTGTCTTCGGACATCACGTCCGAAGTGCCCTTACGGCGGGGGCCACCCCGGCCCCCCTTGGCCTTCTTCTCCGGCGGCTGTTAGGGCACCGGGACCAGCATCTTCGCCAGGAGCGGGATGACTGGCTCTTCGGGCAGCGGAACCGAACTATGAATTCGCTCCGCTTTCTCCGTCCATTCCTGAAAGGATAAATTAGCAAAGTTTAGTTACCCTCCTTGGACAACCAGGTAGAGAATACGCCTTGAGATGTGAAGGACTTACGGCGCTGGCAGGGTGAGCAAGATCGTGCCCACGATCCGAATCTATGGCCGGCAGCTTCTCGTCGCCCTTGAAGAGCAGCTTCCAGGCGTCTTCGTGGGTGGTGCCGAAGAGCCTCACCAAGGTCTGGTGCTTCTCCAAATAGTACTCCCATAGAGGGGAAGTTCGGCTTTGGCAGGGGAGGATTTGGCGAACTAGCATAACCTGTATCACGTCAACAAGCTTGATGTTTCTGTCCACCATGCTTTGGATGCGCGTTTGCAGCGCCATCAGCTCGTCCGACGAAGACCAATTCGGGCCCTTCTCCATCCAGGAGGTCAGCCGCATTGGAGCCCCGGACTTGAATTCGGGAGCCGCGACCCAGGTGGCGTCGCGGGGCTATGTGATATAAAACCACAGCTTCTGCCATTCCTTGACAGTCTCCACAAACGTGCCCTTGGGCCATGTGACGTTGGGCATCTTGCTCACCATGGCTCCTCCGCACTCCGCGTGTTGGCCGTCCACCACCTTCGGCTTCACGTTGAAGATCTTAAGCCACAGGTCGAAGTGGGGCCGGACGCGGAGGAAAGCCTCGCACACGACAATGAATGCCGAGATGTTGAGGAAAGAGTTCGGGGCTAGATCATGGAAATCTAGCCCGTAATATAACATGAGTCCGCGGACGAAAGGGTGGAGTGGAAACCCTAGTCCGCGGACGAAATGAGGGAGGAATACCACCCTCTCGTTGGGTTTCGGTGTGGGGATGACTTGTCCCTTGGCCGGAAGCCGGTGGGCGATCTCCTTCGCCAGATACCCGGCCTCCCGAAGCTCGGCAATGTCCTTCGCCGTGACAGAAGAGGCCATCCACTTGCCTTGACCTCCGGATCCGGACATGGTTGAGAGCTTGCTCAGAGTGGAAGAAAACAAGAACTTGGGCGCTGGAGCTCAAGAATGGAAGGGCAGAGGATAAAGGAAGGCGTGGGTGAAGAAGGGGAATCCTTATCCCCTTATAAAGGCAGTAAAAATCGAACGCCTCCCCACTCGCCTATTCCCAAGGGCTGTGTAAACAGGGCGGTTGGATTACCCACACCCGTATTGATGAGAATCCTGCAATAAGGGGACACGATCTCTGCTTTGACAAGACGTGCCAATGGAAACCGCATCTCAAAACGCTGAACGGCAAAAGAAAACGGTTCGAAATAATGACCGGGCAGGCGTGATGTCATCTTGCGAAAAGTTGTCAGCGGAGGGGACTCGTGAAATATTATACTCTCTATGGCAGTGTGTGTGGTACTTGTGTTTCAAATCCGGAAACGTTCGTTGCGTCCGAAGACTATCTTGAAGTATTCGGAAAGGAGAACCCGCCTTGCAATGCCGAAGACAATCTGCGCGCCAGACATCTCGTCATTGAAGCCTGGTTCAGGGGCTACTGAGGGAGTCCTGGACTAAGGGGTCCTCGGGCGTCTGGCCTGTTGCAGATGAGCTGGACTAATGGGCTGAGAAGATACGAGACCGAAGACTTTCTCCCGTGTCCGGATAGGACTCTCCTTGGCGTGGAAGGCAAGCTTGGCGACCAAATATGAAGATTCCTTTCTCTGTAACCGACTTTGTACACCCTAGTTCCCTCCCGTGTCTATATAAACCGGAGGGCTTAGTCCGGAAACGGATATAGTCATACAGGCTAGACTTCTAGGGTTTAGCTATTACGATCTCGTGGTAGATCAACTCTTGTAATACTCATATTCATCAAGATCAATCAAGCGGGAAGTAGGGTATTAAATCCATAGAGAGGGCTCGAACCTGGGTAAACATTGTGTCCCCCGTCTCCTGTTACCATCGACCTCAGATGCACAGTTCAGGACCCCGTACCCGTGATCCGCCGGTTTTGACATCGACACCTGGACAAACTCTTATATAGAGAAAAGCGCTCCCGAGGACACATGGGAATTATCGTCAAGCTAGTTTTCATCACGCTCATATGATTCACGTTCGTTACTTTGATAATTTGATATGTGGGTGGACCGGTGCTTGGGTACTGCCCTTCCTTGGACAAGCATCCCACTTATGATTAACCCCTATTGCAAGCATCCGCAACTATAAAAGAAGTATTAAGGTGGACCTAACCATAGCATGAAACATATGGATCCAAATCAGCCCCTTATGAAGCAACGCATAAACTAGGGTTTAAGCTTCTGTCACTCTAGCAACCCATCATCTACTTATTACTTCCCAATGCCTTCCTCTAGGCCCAAACAATGGTGAAGTGTCATGTAGTCGACATTCACATAACACCACTAGAGGAAAGACAACATACATCTCATCAAAATATCGAACGAATACCAAATTCACATGACTACTTATAGCAAGACTTCTCCCATGTCCTCAGGAACAAACATAACTACTCACAAATCATATTCATTTTCATAATCAGAGGGGTATTAATATGCATAAAGGATCTGAACATATGATGTTCCACCAAATAAACCAACTAGCATCAACTACAAGGAGTAATCAACACTACTAGCAACCCACAGGTACCAATATGAGGTTTTGGGACAAAGATTGGATACAAGAGATGAACTAGGGTTTTAGAAGAGATGGTGCTCATGAAGATGTTGATGGAGATTGACCCCCTCCCGATGAGAGGATCGTTGGTGATGACGATGGTGATGATTTCCCCCTCCCGGAGGGATGTTTCCCCGGCAGAGCAGCTCCGCTGGAGCCCTAGATTGGTTCCGCCAAGGTTCCGCCTCGTGGCGGCGGTGTTTCGTCCCGAAAGCTTCCTTATTATTTTTTGCAAGGTAAAAGACTTCATATAGCAGAAGATGGACACCGGAGGCCTGCCAGGGGGCCCACGAGGCAGGGGCGCGTCCAGGGGGGTAGGGCACGCCCCACCCTCATGGATGGTGGGTATACCCCCTCTGGTTAATTCCAAAAACTGCCTCGGTGAAGTTTCAGGACTTTTGGAGTTGTGTAGAATGGGTCTCTAATATTTGCTCCTTTTCCAGCCCAGAATTCCAGCTGCCGGCATTCTCCCTCTTCATGTAAACCTTGTAAAATAAGAGAGAATAGGCATAAGTATCGTGACATAACGTGTAATAACAACCCATAATGCAATAAATATCAATATAAAAGCATGATGCAAAATGGACGTATCCGCGAGGGGGCGGGTTCTCAACCCGCTGATCGGCTTCTTCGGCGCGGCAGCCGCGTCAATGAGCTGCTAGACGCGCTCTGTCATGTAGCGACGCTCATCGCCCTCGAGGTGGTCTAGCTCGTCTGCTGCCGCCTGGGCAGCTCGTATGTTTTCCTTGGGCGTGGCATTGACAGGGCGGTCTGCCCCAAACATGCTGGCGATGGCGGCGCCGCGCTGTTGGACCGTGCCAATTCGGCTGGGCCCGCCGGCAGCCGGCGTGCCGCCAACGGCGCGGTCGATCTCACGCTGGTAGGCCTCTGAGAGGCGTCTCATGGTGGCCAACTTCTTGGCGCTTTCGACGAGCACGACGCGGTGGGCTTCTAGTGTCTCGGCGTCGGCGTCTTTTGGGATTGGCGCTGACAGGTCCCGTAGGGCCGCCTGCAGCTTGTCTTGAGTACCACCAGAGGCTCCGTCGTGGCTGATGACGAGCACCTCCGTGACGGTGCTGCCGCTGCTGTCGGCGCGAGGGAGAGGGTCGTCGATGACCACCACGTTGGTGGGGAAGGCGTCAAGCGATGCCGTGTCGGAATCGACAAGCATCGGGTCAGTGGAGCCGATCGACTCCAGGTTGGAGGCCGGCTCGTTGGTGATGTCGAGCTTGCCAAGGAGGTCGAGGAGGCAGCTCTCTGAGCTGGCTGCTCCCGCGTCGGGCGCGGGGTCATCGGAGAGGCGGACCTCGCTGATGAGGTCGGCGAGGCGGCTCACCGCGCAGGTGAGCTCAGCGCCTTGCAGCTCCTCAGTGCAAGCGCCGTTGGACGTGCCAGGCTGGCAACGCTCGCTAGGGAGGAAGAGGGTTCCCGTCCAGAACAGATCTCCAGACGAAAGTACACCTAGCCCCACGGTGGGCGCCAAATGTCGGGGGTGTCGTGCGACATATGCCAAAGGATGGCTTATCATGGAGGGGGCTAATAGTACGTCGTCGGTGTCAGGAAACGGGATAAGGCGCAAACATGCACGCCGGCGAATCTTACCCAGGTTCGGGGCTCTCCTAGGAGATAACACCCCTAGTCCTGCTCTGCAGGGTCTCCGCATGATCACTCAAGCAACAATGGTGGCTACAAGCTTGCTCCTTGAGCTGTTTCTCTAGAGTGGGAAGAAAAACAAGGCTAGCCCTAGCTTCCTCTCTCTATATGTGTGTGTGAATGAACTAAGGTCTGGACCCTTTGCATGGGTGCCCTGGGGGGTTTATATAGGCCTACTCCCAGGGGTACAAAGGTAAACTGGTTGGGTGTAGAACCCGGCTGTCAGTGTCTTTGGCCACCGCCTTCTCCGCTGGCTGATGGGGCCCGCCGCCTGGTGGGCCCTTCTGGCTGTCTCGTACTTGGACGATAGGCCGCGCCCGCCGCTCGTGGGTCTTGCTTACTGTTCAGCACTGTAGAGATGCTCGTAATGATGTGTGCTTTGTCGGGGAGGCGTGGCTACAGTACCGCCGCCTAGCGGGCGATCACTGTAGCCGTTCCCCATCTCTCCTGATTAATGGCGCATGGACTTTGAGGGAGGGGGATGGCCGCCTGCTAGGAGTCGGCTCCCCTCATACCGACTGGTCCTTGCTCGCCGCCTTCTGGCTTCTCACTGATAGGTAAGGCCCACCGCATGTGGGCTGTACGGACAGCCCGTACTAGAGGCATGGCCTTCTCTGCCATGGGTGATGTCATGGGCGGAGTGGCAACAGTGCCGCGCCGGACGGGAGATCTTTGTCTGGTACGGTGCACTGTGGCCATGCTTGGCCCTGGATTTGGGGGTGGCAGGGCGCGCTGTAGCCATGCCCGGTCTCATCGTATTTATGTGGGTGCAGACTCTGAGGATGCTTGGGGCCGCCTACTAGGATTCGGCCTCTCTAGAGGCCGCGTGCTAGGAGTCGGTCCACTTTGAGGCCGCCCTATGGGCCTTGTCGTCTTCTGGCAGCCGGCCGCTTGGACCAGCCGGCTGCGAGAGGGCGGCGCTTTGGTCTTTAATTCTTGAGGGGCGCAGCTGGCCCCGATGTCTTGAAACGCCATGGGGAGCTGATGAGGCTACCCGTGGCTAATTACTCCGACACAAACAAATAAAGTTTACCTCTTGCCCATTCGTGTTTGTAACCTATGACTTGTGCACTAGAAAACCTCGCCACTCTTCTTTAAAAACTTGGGTGCTCCCATTTCCGGCCCGAGCGCTGCTTCGATCGGAGTGGTCGTAGTAGCCCTTGCTGAAAGGAGGTGGACGGGGGGCTGGACCCTTTGACTGTAACCCGGCAGAAATGATTCTCCGGCAGGCGCAAAGGGCGCCGGCAGGGCAGCTTGCCGGGAGGACTCGTTTATTTACATTAAGGATGCGTTGCTCCTCTGCACGAGCATACGCGTGCACGGGTTCCCGGCAAGGCTAGACTTTTTCATAAGCAAAGGGACACGGTGGGCTCTCCCCGGCAAGAGCCTCGCCAGGGCAGCTCACGTAGCCCCGGCAAGAGCCTTGCCGGGGCAACTTGCCCAACACCAGCAAGGCCGCCACCCTTGAGCCTAAGAGTTCCGACACCATCGACAACATTGGAACCAAGGCTTGGGAGGCGCCTGCATGGTGACATGCAGATCTTCGTGAAGACCAAGAACATACAAGACTAGATGAGAACCAGATGACGGAAACCCCCGGCAAGATCCTTGCCGGGGATGCTCACAAGTCCCCCGGCAAGACCCTTAGCGGGGACACCTGCGAGACCCCGGCAATGCCCGGCAAGACCCTTGCCGGGGACATCTGCGGGGCCATAGCCAAGCCCCCACCTGCCAAGGCTCCACCGCCGTTCCAACACAGCAGTCAACCCGCCAACAAGGCAGGCACCTGCGTGGCGATATGCAGCTCCGAGGCCAACTCAGCAAGCACCTGCGTGGTGGCATGCAGATCTTCGTGAAGACTCTGCCATCGGACCAACTCAGCAGCCAGCCAGCCAGCGTGGCGCTGCACGCCTAGTTAGCTTGGACGCGCGTCAGAGCGAGGCGAGGCGGCGACAGACGAGACGAGCTTCCTTGCCGTCCCCGATTAAGTGAGAGGGCACATCAGCAGCGCATTAAATGCGTTTGTCCTACGGTGCCAGGGGCTAGACTTGTATACAATACAAACTTTCCACCTCCTGTGTGCCACTGTGGCATACTGGGGAAGGATTCATACTTTTTGGACCCTGCACGCTTTGTAGATAGTCCAAGAACACCAGATAAACACAAACCAACAGGAGTAGAGTATTACGCATCACTTGCGGCCCGAACCTGGATAAATTCCCCCGTGTTGATCTTCCAAACCCGCTCTTTCCACACCCCCGCGCCCGCCAACTGTAGAAGGGATTCCCTATGATCCCATAGGTGTCGTTTCCACCGACATCTTACTTGCACAAACACTAATTAAAACACAAAACCACATCTAACCAGAGGCTAGATGAAATATTTATTCAAAATCAGAAAGGAAATATATTGGGTTGTCTCCCAACAAGCGCTTTTCTTTAAAGCCATTAAGCTATGCATTGATAATTTCAATGATGCTCACACACATGAAGAGAGCATCATGTAGCATATGAAAATCACATCTAAGTCTAACGTACTTCCTATGCATAGGCATTTTATAGGAAAAAAATTAGCAAGACAATCAAGATCTAGCATATGCAAGGAAGAAGAAAGAAACAATAGCAATCTCAACATAACGAGAGGTAATTTAGTAACATGAAAATTTCTACAACCATATTTCCCTCTCTCATAATAATTACATGTGAGATCATAATCAAATTCAACAATATAACTATCACATAAAATTTTCTCTTCATGATCCACATGCATGCAAAGTTGACACTCTTCCGAAATAGTGGGATTATCATAAAAATAAAGTCATGACTTCTCCGAATCCACTTTTATCAAAAATTTCATAAGATTGAGTATTCTCAAAATATGTGGGATCTAAAGTTGACACTCTTCCAACCCACTTTCAATATTATTGCAAAATATGTGTTATCTAAAGTCGACACTCTTCCAACCCACTTTCAATATTATTGCAAACATTATTATCAATCTCATATTCATCATGGGGCTTACATAAATTTTGAAGATCATAAGAAGAATCACCCCAATCATGATCATTGCAACAAGTAGTAGTCATAGAAAATTAGCATCCCCAAGCTTAGGGTTTTGCATATTATTAGCACAATTGACATTAATAGCATTTATAATAACCTTATTGCAATCATGCTTTTCATTCAAGGAGCTATCGTGAATCACTTTATAATTTTCTTCTTTCAACACTTCATAAATTTCAGATACATGAATTTCAAGCAAAACCTCATAAAGATAATCTAGTGCACTCAACTCACTAGCAATTGGTTCATTATAATTGGATCTCTTAAAAATATTAGCAAGTGGATGAGGATCCATAAATTCTTTGGTTTCTGATTTGTAATAAATACACAATTATTCCAACCAAACAAGCAAACGAGCCAAGTAAGACATAGAGGCAAATGAAAAGACGAACGGAAGAGGGACAAAGAAAGGGAAAAATCTTTTCAAAAATCATTTTAGAAGTGGGGGAGAGGAAAATGAGAGGCGAATGGAAAATAATGTAATGCGAGAGATGAGAGTTTATGATGGGTACTTGGTATGTCTTGGCTTGGAGTAGATATCCCCGGCAACGGTGCCGGAAATTGGCAAGTTGACGGGAGATCAAATCTTGACTTGACTTGGCGTAAACCTCCCCGGCAACGGCGCCAGAAATTCTTCCTGCTACTTCTTGAGCTTGCGTTGGTTTTTCCCTTGAAGACGAAAAGGTGATGCAGCAAAGTAGAGTAAGTATTTCCCTCAGTTTTGAGAACCAAGGTATCAATCCAGTAGGAGACAACACACAAGTCACCGAATACCTGCAAAAACAAAGACCAACTTGCACCCAACATGATAAAGGGGTTGTCAATCCCTTCATTGTTACTTGCAAAGTGAGATCTGATAGAGATGGATAAACGGAAAAGTAATATTTTTGGTATTTTTGGTTTATAGAATGGAAAGTAAAAGATTGCAAAGGAAGTAAATAGGAAACTAAAATTGTAGATCGGAAACTTATTTGATGGAAAGTAGACCAGGGGGCCATAGGTTTCACTAGAGGCTTCTCTCAAGATAGAAATTATTACAGTGGGTGATCAAATTACTGCCGAGCAATTGATAGAAAAGCGCAAAGTTATGACGATATCTAAGGAAATGATCATGAATATAGGCATCACGGCCATATCAAGTAGAACGACTCCTGCACGCATCTACTACTATTACTCCACACATCGACTGACTCCTGCCTGCATCTAGAGTATTAAGTTCATAAGAACAGAGTAACGCATTAAGTAAGATGAGATGATGTAGCGGGATAAACTAAAGCAATATGATGAAAACCCTATCTTATTATCCTCGGTGGCAACAATACAATATCTGTCGGTTCCCCTTCTGTCACTGGGATCGAGCACCGCAAGATTGAACCCAAAGCTAAGCACTTCTCCCATTGCAAGAAAAACCTATCTAGTTGGCCAAACCAAATCGATAGTTCGAAGAGACTTGCAAAGATATCAAATCATGCATATAAGAATTCAGAGGAGATTCAAATAATATTAACAGATAAGCTAATCATAAATCCACAATTCATCGGATCTCAGCAAACACACGGCAAAAAGAGTATTACATCGAATATATCTCCAAGAACATCGAGGAGAACATGGTATTGAGAATCAAAGAGAGCGAAGAAGCCATCTAGCTACTAGCTATGGACCCGTAGGTCTGTGGTAAACTACTCACGCTTCATCGGAGAGGCCATGGTGTTGATGTAGAAGCCCTCCGTGATCGAATCCGCCTCCGACAGGACGCCGGAAAAGGCCCCTAGATGGGATTTCACGGGTACAGAAGGTTGCGGCGGTGGAAAAGTGTTTTCGTGGCTCTCCTGATTGGTTTTGGAATATTTGAGAATATATAGGCGGAAGAAATAAGTCGGTGGAGTCACGAGGGGCCCACAAGGGTGGGGGCGCGCCCTCCGTCCTTGCGGGTGCCTCCTAGCTTCCCTGACGTGTACTCCAAGTCTTATGGATGTCTTCTGGTCCAAGAAAAATCACCGCAAAAGTTTCATTCCGTTTGGACTCCGTTTGATATTCCTTTCCCGTGAAACTCTAAAACAGGGAAAAAGCAGGAACTGGCACTAGGCTCTAGGTTAATAGGCTAGTCCCAAAAATAATATAAAACAGCATAATAATGCATATAGAACATGCAAAACAAATAATATAATAGCATGGAATAATAAAAAATTATAGATACGTTGGAGACGTATCATTCCCTGCTACCTCTTGAGCACTGCGTTGGTTTTCCCTTAAAGAGGAAAGGGTGATGCAGTAAAGTAGCGTAAGTATTTCCCTCAGTTTCTGAGAACCAAGGTATCAATCCAGTAGGAGACTACGCTCGAGTCCCACGCACCTACACAAACAAATAAGAACCTCGCAACCAACGCGATAAAGGGGTTGTCAATCCCTTCACGGTCACTAACGAGAGTGAGATCTGATATATATGATAAGATAATATTTTTGGTATTTTTATGATAAAGAGAAAAAGTAAAGAAAGCAAATAAACAGTAATCAAAATAACGGGAGATTAATATGATGGAAAATACACCTGGGGGCCATAGGTTCACTAGTGGCTTCTCTCAAGATAGCATAAGTATTACGGTGGGTGAACATACTATCGAGCAATTGATAGAATTGAGCATAGTTATGAGAATATCTAGGTATGATCATGTATATAGGCATCACGTCCGCAACAAGTAGACCAAAACGATTCTGCATCTACTACTATTACTCCACACATCGACCGCTATCCAACATGCATCTAGAGTATTAAGTTCATAAGAACAGAGTAATGCTTTAAGCAATATGACATGATGTAGACGGATAAACTCATGCAATATGATATAAACCCCATCTTTTTATCCTCGATGGTAACAATACAATACGTGCCTTGCTGCCCCTGCTGTCATTGGGAAAGGACACCGCAAGATTGAACCCAAAGCTAAGCACTTCTCCCATTGCAAGAAAGACCAATCTAGTAGGCCAAACCAAACTGATAATTCAAAGAGACTTGCAAAGATAACCAATCATACATAAAAGAATTCAGAGGAGATTCAAATATTGTTCATAGATAAACTTGATCATAAACCCACAACTTATCGGATCTTGACAAACACACCGCAAAAGAAGATTACATCGAATAGATCTCCAAGAAGACCGAGGAGAACTTTGTATTGAGATCCAAAGAGAGAGAACAAGTCATCTAGCTAATAACTATGGACCCGAAGGTCTGAGGTAAACTACTCACACATCATCGGAGAGGCTATGGTGTTGATGTAGAAGCCCTCCGTGATCAATGCCCCCTCTGGCGGAGTGCCGGAAAAGGCCCCAAGATGGGATCTCACGGGTACAGAAGGTTGCGGCGGTGGAAATAGGGTTTTGGCTCGGTATATGTTGTTTCCAGGGTATATGGGTATATATAGGAGGAAGAAGTATGTCGGTGGAGCAATGTGGGCCCCACGAGGGTGGAGGGCGCGCCCCCTGCCTCGTGCTCTCCTCGTTGATTGCTTTACGTAGACTCCAAGTCCTCTGGATCACGTTCGTTCCGAAAATCACGTTCCCGAAGGTTTCATTCCGTTTGGACTCCGTTTGATATCCTTTTTCTTCGAAACACAGAAATAGGCAAAAAAACAGCAATTTGGGCTGGGCCTCCGGTTAATAGGTTAGTCCCAAAAATAATATAAAAGTGTATAATAAAGCCCAATAAACATCCAAAACAGAATATAATATAGCATGGAACAATAAAAAATTATAGATACGTTGGAGACATATCAAGCATCCCCAAGCTTAATTCCTGCTCGTCCTCGAGTAGGTAAATGATAAAAACAGAATTTTTGATGTGGAATGCTACTTAGCATAATTTTCAATGTAACCCTTTTAATTGTGGTATGAATATTCAGATCCGAAAGATTCAAGATAAAAGTTTAATATTGACATAAAAGTAATAATACTTCAAGCATACTAACTAAGCAATTATGTCTTCTCAAAACAACATGGCCAAAGAAAGTTCATCCCTACAAAATCATATAGTTTGGTCATGCTCCATTTTCGTCACACAAGAATGCTCTCATCATGCACAACCCCGATGACAAGCCAAGCAATTGTTTCATATGCTAGGCTCGTCACGTGAGATGGAGTAGTTTTCAATGGTGTACATCACTATGTTGATCATATCTACTATATGATTCACGTTCGACCTTTCGGTCTCAGTGTTCCGAGGCCATATCTGCATATGCTAGGCTCGTCAAATTTAACCCGAGTATTCTGCGCGTGCAAAACTGGCTTGCACCCGTTGTATGTGAATGTAGAGCTTATCACACCTGATCATCACGTGGTGTCTCGGCACGACGAACTGTAGCAACGGTGCATACTCAGGGAGAACACTTATACCTTGAAATTTTAGTGAGGGGTCATCTTATAATGCTACCGCCGTACTAAGAAAAATAAGATGCATAAAGGATAAACATCACATGCAATCAAAATATGTGACATGATATGGCCATCATCATCTTGTGCCTTTGATCTCCATCTCCAAAGCACTGTCATGATCTCCATCGTCACCGGCTTGACAACTTGATCTCCATTGTAGCATCGTTGTCATCTCGCCAACTATTGCTTCCATGACTATCGCTACTGCTTAGTGATAAAGTAAAGCAATTACATGGCGATTGCATTTCGTACAATAAAGAGACAACCATAAGGCTCCTGCCAGTTGCCGATAACTTTTACAAAACATGATTATCTCATACAACAATTTATATATCATCACGTCTTGACCATATCACATCACAACATGACCTGCAAAAACAAGTTAGACGTCCTCTACTTTGTTGTTGCAAGTTTTACGTGGCTGCTACAGGCTTCTAGCAAGAACCGTTCTTACCTACGCATCAAAACCACAACGATTTTTCGTCAAGTGTGTTGTTTTAACCTTCAACAAGGATCGGCCGTAGTCAAACTGGATTCAACTAAAGTTGGAGAAACAGACACCCGCCAGCCACCTGTGTGCGAAGCACGTCGGTAGAACCAGTCTCATGAAAGCGGTCATGTAATGTCGGTCCGGGCTGCTTCATCCAACAATACCGCTGAATCAAACTAAGACGTTGGTGGTCAGCAGTATGACTATTATCGCCCACAACCCATTGTGTTCTACTCGTGCATATAACATCTATGCATAGACCTGGATCAGATGCCACTCTTGGGGAACGCAATATTTCAAAAAATTTACCTACGATCACGTAAGATCTATCTAGGAGATGCACAACAACGAGCGGGGAGAGTGTGTCCACCTACCCTCGTAGACCGAAAGCGGATGCGTTTAGTAACGCGGTTGATGTTGTCGAACGTCTTCGTGATCCAACCCATCCAAGTACCAAACATACGGCACCTCCGTGTTCAGCACACGTTCAGCACGATGACGTCCGAGCTCTTGATCCAGTTGAGGATGAGGGAGAGTTCCGTCAGCACGACGACGTGGCGACGGTGATGATGAAGTTACCAGCGCAGGGCTTCACCTAAGCACTATGACGATATGACCGAGGTGTGTAACTGTGGAGGGGGGCACCGCACACGGCTAAGAGAAGACTTGGTGTGTCTTTGGGGTGCCCCCTCCCCTGTATATAAAGGAGGGGAGGAGGAGGCCGGTGGCCTAGGAGGGGCGCGCCATAGGGGAGTCCAACTAGGATTCCCAATCCTAGTTGGAGTCCCCTTCCTTTCCAAGAGAGGGAGAGAGGGAAGGAGGAGGAAGGGGAGAAGGAAAGAGGGGGGCGCCGCCCCCTCCCTAGTCCAATTCGGACTTGCCATGGGGGGGGCTCCCTTGCGGCCCTCCTCTCCTTTCCACTAAGGCCCGTGAAGGCCCACTACTTCCCCGCGGGGGGGTGGGGGGGTCCGGTAACCTCCGGGTACTCCAAAAAATACCCGAATCATTCTGGAACATTCCGGTGTCTGAATATAACCTTCCAATATATCAATCTTTAACCTCTCGACCATTTCAAGACTCCTCATCATGTCCGTGATCTCATCCAGGACTCCGAACAAACTTTAGTCATAAAATATCATAACTCATGATACAAATCGTCATCGAACGTTAAGCGTGCGGACCCTACGGGTTCGAGAACTATGTAGACATGAATGAGACACATACCCAGTCAATAACCAATTGCGGAACCTGGATGCTCATATTGGTTCCTACATATTCTACGAAGATCTTTATCGGTCAAACCGCATAACAACATACGTCATTCCCTTTGTCATCGGTATGTTACTTGCCCGAGATTCGATCGTCGGTATCATCATACCTAGTTCAATCTCGTTACCGGCAAGTCTCTTCACTCGTTCCATAATGCATCATCCCGCAAATAACTAATTAGTCACATTGCTTGCAAGGCTTATAGTGATGTGCATTACCGAGAGGGCCCAGAGATACCTCTCCGATACTCGGAGTGACATCCTAATCTCGATCTATGCCAACTCAAAAAACACCATCGGAGACACCTGTAGAGCATCTTTATAATCACCCAGTTACGTTATGACGTTTGATAGCACACAAAGTGTTCCTCCGGTATTCAGGAGTTGCATAATCTCATAGTTAGAGGAATATGTATAAGTCACGAAGAAAGCAATAGCAATAAAACTAAATGGCCATTATGCTAAGCTAACGGATGGGCATTGTCCATCACATCATTCTCTAATGATGTGACCCCGTTCATCAAGTGACAACACATGTCTATGGTTAGGAAACTTAACCATCTTTGATTAATGAGCTAGTCAAGTAGAGGCATACTAGGGACACTCTGTTTGTCTATGTATTCACACATGTACTAAGTTTCCAGTTAATACAATTCTAGCATGAATAATAAACATTTATCATGATATAAGGAAATATAAATAACAACTTTATTATTGCCTCTAGGGCATATTTCCTTCACAGACGTGCAACGACGCTAGTCCTTAGCAATTGCCAAACCAACTCTGAGAGGTTATTGACCAATGTGGATAAAAGTGGGGTTCTAGAAGCGGTCTTGGTCTAGTCGTTGGACACAAACAAAGTACACGAAGTTGCAGCAATGGCTAACTTTTAACTAATTCAAACCCAAGTCTAAATGGTGCCCTAAGGGCTGTATTTATAGGGAAAAAGATAGGGGATTTCGTCCACCCTTGGCAAGGTGGGACTAAAACACCTCCTAAGTCATTTCCCCTACAATATGGACTCTAAAAATAGCCAAACGAGAGGTATTTTGAAAATACATGGGCCTAGCCCGAAACTAAGGTGACACAACACCAATAATAAGCTATGGACAAAATTTGTGAAAGACATGTTGTATATTTCGTCCATCTTCTTGTATGTCATCATGGTGGCTTCAAAGTGCGGAAATCTCCTCCGGAAACTTCGTTCTTGTTTCCTCAAAAGTCATGAAATATAAACTCAATATATTAACACAAGAAGTCAAAGGCATGAAAATATTGCAACTCAGTTTGGACATATAAGTGAAGCTCTTAATCGTAACAAAATATTGGCAATGCTCATCATTAAACCATCCCAACCTTGATGAACCATCACCAAGTTTAGAGGTCATATCAAAATGATTAAACATTGGCACAACTATTTTCAAACGTATTTGATACAAATATGATTTATTCCCTGATTCACATGGTTCTTCCGCATCAATAGTTAATTCAATGGGTTCACTCAAAAGTGTTTGATCACATGGAAAAGTCAAATCATGAACATAGTCCTCTAAAATAGCTGGTGTGATCAAAGTAGTGGGTAGCTCATCGCATGGTTCAATTAATTTGACAAGGGATTCATCATACTCATGTGGAGGTGGAAGATTGGTACCTTTGTCATTACCTCTTATGATCAACTCAGATGATGTAGGCACTCTCGGAGGTGATATGTCACATGGTGGAGGTGATGTAGTCCTCACAACCACGGATGTGGTTGTCATAGTATGCCTAGTAGTTGAAGGAACAACCGTATCATCTCTTGGAATGTTCACCTTAATATTATTCTCCTTGTGAGCAACACGTTGTTTTATTTCCTGTTCAGCTTTGTAAGTAAGATGAAACAAATGGTCCATAGGATAACACTCTTCATGCATTAGTATCTCCTGAATATCATGGTTTAACCCTCCCCAAAATCTATCCATAAAATCATCTTCAGTTTCCTCTAAAAAGGAGTGCAACAAGGTAGTTTGTAAATCATCATAATATTTTGTTACGGTGTCACTACCTTGTTTTAAATGTTGTAGTTTTGTAATCATGCCACGAGTATAATATACATCGACAAATCTATCTCTCATGACAAGTTTTAAATCATCCCAAGTATTAGGTACATAATCAGGGTATAAATCATCCCACGCCCGAGACCAGGCCACCGTCCCGTGCCCGAGAGCCCATGCCCGTGGGGTCCCTCGTCCCCCAGGCCGCCTCAATCTCCGGCCACACCTCCGACAGTCGCCGCCGGCGGCCACAGGTCCAGCGCCATGCCCCACCTCCTTCCCTCGTTCTTCCTCCTCCCTCTGTATTCATCTCTCTCTTAGGGATCTCTCTACCTTGGACAGGAACCTCCTGCTCTCCTTCTTCTCAGGGAACTCGTCGGAGCTCCCATGGCCGATGCCTCGAAGCTGCAGCGTCACCGTCGAGTCGCCATGGCCTCGAACTCTGCCGCCTCCGCGCCGCCCTTTCCCGTCCGCCACCAAAACCGGCCGGATCCGGATGAACTCGAGCTCCACCGCCCGAATCTGTGCCTCCCCTTCCGCCGGCCTTCGCACCTCCTTCCTCTGCATCTCTGCGCGCCGCCCTCTGCTTCACCCTGTATCAAACGATAGGAGCTGGTGCCTCGACCGCTCGCGTTGACCGACTCCAGATCGACCGCACACACCTGGGCCACCTCCCCTTCGCCGTTGGCTGCGGCCCAGCTCCCACCTCCACCAATCTAGGCCGAGCCCAGCTAGGTGAGCAGCCCAACGCCCAACAGATTCAACCCAGTAGTGGTTTTTGTCAGTCTGTGTGATTTTAGGAATTTCCAGGAGATTACTGTTTTACAGAAAAGTCATTGCACATCATGCATATAATAACTCATTAACCGTGCATCGGTTTAAAATGTTTTAAATATGTAAACTGCTTAGAATTTCATCTAGTTTCATAATATGCTATTTTCATCCATGTTTGAAATTTTTAAACTTGCTGTTTGTTTAATTTTGCATAAATGCCATGTTAAAATGATTTATTTCATAACTAAATAACTGTAGCTCAGAATTTAATAAACTTTATATGTAAATGGGGTGGAAAAGTGCATAGATTAACTTGGTGCACTTTGTTTACTGTTTAACAACATTAAAATATGTTTTAGGGCAGAACAATACCAAATTCGAAATATGGGCACGAGGATTTTCCGGAATTGTTGTTTGTTGTTCCGGCCTCATTTAAACTTGCCTAGATAGGTAGTTTTCATATGCTTCACCCCTTGCCATGTTTAATAACATTTTAATATTATTGGGTACATAAACGGGAGAGAACTAAATAATTGATGTGGTGTTTCGTCAACATGCAATTCGTTGCATATTGAGCTCCACTTAATTTGTAGTATTGGTTGTGCACTTTGCCATGCCATGCCTCATTAAACCGGACATGCATCATACTTGTTTGTGCATCATGCCATGTTTATGCTTGTGTGTTTACCATGTTGTTTGCTTCTTTCCGGTTGTGCTCCTTTTCGATAGTTTCGGTTTCGTTCCGGAGTTGTGAGGATCCGTTCAACTACGTTCATTTGTCTTCTTCATGGACTCGTTCTTCTTCCTTGCGGGATCTCAGGCAAGATGACCATTACCCTCAATATCACTTCTATCTTTGCTTGCTAGTTGTTCGTTATATCGCTATGTCGCGCTACCTACCACTTGTTTTTCATGCCTCCCATATTGCCATGTCAAGCCTCTAACCCACCTTCCTAGCAAACCGTTGTTTGACTATGTTACCGCTTTTGCTCAGCCCCTCTTATAGCGTTGTTAGTTGTAGGTGAAGTTGAAGATTGCTCCATGTTGGAACATGATTATGTTGGGATATCACAATATCTTTATTTTAAATTAATGCATCTATATACTTGGTAAAGGGTGGAAGGCTCGGCCTTATGCCTGGTGTTTTGTTCCACTTTTGCCGCCCTAGTTTCCGTCATACCGGTGTTATGTTCCTTGATTTTGCATTCCTTACGCGGTTGGGGTTATGGGACCCCCTTGACAGTTCGCCTTGAATAAAACTCCTCCAGCAAGGCCCAACCTTGGTTTTACCATTTGCCTACCTACCACCTATACCTTTCCCTTGGGTTCTGCAGACTCAAGGGTCATCTTTATTTTAAACCCCCCCGGGCCAGTGCTCCTCTGAGTGTTGGTCCGAACCGGGCAGCCTGCGGGGCCACCTCGGGGAAACTTTAGGGCTGGTTTTACTCGTAGCTTGACCTATCCAGTGTGCCCTGAGAACGAGATATGTGCAGCTCCTATCGGGATTTGTCGGCACATTCGGGTGTACTTGCTGGACTTGTTTTACCATTGTCGAAATGTCTTGTAACCGGGATTCCAAGTCTGATCGGGTTGTTCCGGGAGAAGGAATATCCTTCGTTGATCGTGAGAGCTTGTGATGGGCTAAGTTGTAACACTCCTATAGGGTATAAACTTTTGAGAGTCGTGCCCGCGGTTATGTGGCAGATGGGAATTTGTTAATATCCGGTTGTAGAGAACTTGACACTTGACTTAATTAAAATGAATCAACCGCGTGCGTAGCCGTGATGGTCTCTTTTCGGCGGAGTCCGGGAAGTGAACACGGTTTTGGGTTATGTATGAACGTAAGTAGTTTCAGGATCACTTCTTGATCACTTCTAGCTTCACGACCGTTGCATAGTTTCTCATCTTACTCTTTTACTCGTATGTTAGCCACCATTTTTGCTTAGCGCTTGCTGCAACTCCACCTCATTACCACATCCTACCCATAAGCTTAAATAGTCTTGATCTCGCGGGTTTTGAGATTGCCGAGTGCTCGTGACTCACAAAATACTACCAAAACAGATGCAGGTGCCAATGATGCCAGTGCAGGTGATGCTACCGAACTCAAGTGGGAGTTCGATGAGGACTTGGTCTTTACTATGTTTCGTTTCTAGATGATCAGTAGTGGAGCCCAGTTGGGACGATCGGGGATCTAGCATTTGGTGTTGTCTTCTTTTCTTTTGGTTCCGTAGTCGGACCTATGTGTGTACTCTGATGGTGTATGAATTATATGTTTATTGTGTGAAGTGGCGATTGTAAGCCAACTCTATTTATCCCTTTCTTGTTCATTACATGGGATTGTGTGAGGATGACCTTTCTTGCGACAAAACCACAATGCGGTTATGCCTCTAAGTCGTGCCTCGACACGTGGGAGATATAGCCGCATCGTGGGCGTTACAAGTTGGTAATCAGAGCCATCCCCGACTTAGGAGCCCCTGCTTGATCGAATCGCTGACGTTGTTGAGTCTAGAACAAAAATGTTTGGAGTCTTAGGATTATATATATCGGAGAGTAGGATTCTTTTTACTCCTGAGTCCCTTCATCGCTCTGGTGAGGCCTCCCGACGTAGATGTTTTGTCTTTCCTCTCCTCATTTTCACTAATATTTTTTAGGATCACGCGGGTATCTTGGGATCATTCCGATATTCTTGTGACGAGAACATTGTTCTTGGTGCCTCCTGACATTTAGGGGTTGTGGCAGTGTCCCGGGGAGTTGAGCTCCGAGGTGTTGTCGTCACAATTTTATCGTTGCAGTTCTGGAATACCTGAGTTTCACCGACATCGAAAATCTCTTTTATGCAGTTGTTGGTGAGATAACCTCGACACCACCAAGTACTGGGGCGGGAGTTCGGGAGTATTGCCATAACTCGTATAACGGATGCTTTTAGAAGGTTGAGGTACACGATTTCCGGAGTTTTCTTGGTTATGTGTTGACGGATGGATACAGCTGGATGTAGGGATTGTTAGTTTGGGTGAGATATATTGCTTCCCTTGTATCCCCAACACCAGACTGCATAACCAGAAAGTTTCGGGAGTTTTTAGGTGGGAATTCAAGTATCTCGTAGGTTATCTTTCCAACAGACGCATGATACAATATGGGGTCTATCATATGTTTGTTCCGGCTTATTCTGCAAGCCAAATCTTTGTTTGGTTTTGAGTTGTGG
Organism: Triticum aestivum; assembly: GCF_018294505.1. NCBI lineage: Eukaryota > Viridiplantae > Streptophyta > Magnoliopsida > Poales > Poaceae > Triticum > Triticum aestivum. The sequence continues at coordinate 312,807,356 of NC_057805.1, read as the reverse complement.
TATTCGAGTTGCTTCGATGTCAAGTGTTGATCCATACCTTCCCTGAATGGTGTTCTCATATTTCTATGTGGATACTAATCCTTCTTGATCAT
>NC_057805.1:312796315-312806807 GCF_018294505.1 Triticum aestivum | reverse complement strand
GATGATCAAGAAGGATTAGTATCCACATAGAAATATGAGAACACCATTCAGGGAAGGTATGGATCAACACTTGACATCGAAGCAACTCGAATACCACAACTCAAAACCAAACAAAGATTTGGCTTGCAGAATAAGCCGGAACAAACATATGATAGACCCCATATTGTATCATGCGTCTGTTGGAAAGATAACCTACGAGATACTTGAATTCCCACCTAAAAACTCCCGAAACTTTCTGGTTATGCAGTCTGGTGTTGGGGATACAAGGGAAGCAATATATCTCACCCAAACTAACAATCCCTACATCCAGCTGTATCCATCCGTCAACACATAACCAAGAAAACTCCGGAAATCGTGTACCTCAACCTTCTAAAAGCATCCGTTATACGAGTTATGGCAATACTCCCGAACTCCCGCCCCAGTACTTGGTGGTGTCGAGGTTATCTCACCAACAACTGCATAAAAGAGATTTTCGATGTCGGTGAAACTCAGGTATTCCAGAACTGCAACGATAAAATTGTGACGACAACACCTCGGAGCTCAACTCCCCGGGACACTGCCACAACCCCTAAATGTCAGGAGGCACCAAGAACAATGTTCTCGTCACAAGAATATCGGAATGATCCCAAGATACCCGCGTGATCCTAAAAAATATTAGTGAAAATGAGGAGAGGAAAGACAAAACATCTACGTCGGGAGGCCTCACCAGAGCGATGAAGGGACTCAGGAGTAAAAAGAATCCTACTCTCCGATATATATAATCCTAAGACTCCAAACATTTTTGTTCTAGACTCAACAACGTCAGCGATTCGATCAAGCAGGGGCTCCTAAGTCGGGGATGGCTCTGATTACCAACTTGTAACGCCCACGATGCGGCTATATCTCCCACGTGTCGAGGCACGACTTAGAGGCATAACCGCATTGTGGTTTTGTCGCAAGAAAGGTCATCCTCACACAATCCCATGTAATGAACAAGAAAGGGATAAATAGAGTTGGCTTACAATCGCCACTTCACACAATAAACATATAATTCATACACCATCAGAGTACACACATAGGTCCGACTACGGAACCAAAAGAAAAGAAGACAACACCAAATGCTAGATCCCCGATCGTCCCAACTGGGCTCCACTACTGATCATCTAGAAACGAAACATAGTAAAGACCAAGTCCTCATCGAACTCCCACTTGAGTTCGGTAGCATCACCTGCACTGGCATCATTGGCACCTGCATCTGTTTTGGTAGTATTTTGTGAGTCACGAGCACTCGGCAATCTCAAAACCCGCGAGATCAAGACTATTTAAGCTTATGGGTAGGATGTGGTAATGAGGTGGAGTTGCAGCAAGCGCTAAGCAAAAATGGTGGCTAACATACGAGTAAAAGAGTAAGATGAGAAACTATGCAACGGTCGTGAAGCTAGAAGTGATCAAGAAGTGATCCTGAAACTACTTACGTTCATACATAACCCAAAACCGTGTTCACTTCCCGGACTCCGCCGAAAAGAGACCATCACGGCTACGCACGCGGTTGATTCATTTTAATTAAGTCAAGTGTCAAGTTCTCTACAACCGGATATTAACAAATTCCCATCTGCCACATAACCGCGGGCACGACTCTCAAAAGTTTATACCCTATAGGAGTGTTACAACTTAGCCCATCACAAGCTCTCACGATCAACGAAGGATATTCCTTCTCCCGGAACAACCCGATCAGACTTGGAATCCCGGTTACAAGACATTTCGACAATGGTAAAACAAGTCCAGCAAGTACACCCGAATGTGCCGACAAATCCCGATAGGAGCTGCACATATCTCGTTCTCAGGGCACACTGGATAGGTCAAGCTACGAGTAAAACCAGCCCTAAAGTTTCCCCGAGGTGGCCCCGCAGGCTGCCCCGTTCGGACCAACACTCAGAGGAGCACTGGCCCGGGGGGGTTTAAAATAAAGATGACCCTTGAGTCTGCAGAACCCAAGGGAAAGGTATAGGTGGTAGGTAGGCAAATGGTAAAACCAAGGTTGGGCCTTGCTGGAGGAGTTTTATTCAAGGCGAACTGTCAAGGGGGTCCCATAACCCCAACCGCGTAAGGAATGCAAAATCAAGGAACATAACACCGGTATGACGGAAACTAGGGCGGCAAAAGTGGAACAAAACACCAGGCATAAGGCCGAGCCTTCCACCCTTTACCAAGTATATAGATGCATTAATTTAAAATAAAGATATTGTGATATCCCAACATAATCATGTTCCAACATGGAGCAATCTTCAACTTCACCTACAACTAACAATGCTATAAGAGGGGCTGAGCAAAAGCGGTAACATAGTCAAACAACGGTTTGCTAGGAAGGTGGGTTAGAGGCTTGACATGGCAATATGGGAGGCATGAAAAACAAGTGGTAGGTAGCGCGACATAGCGATATAACGAACAACTAGCAAGCAAAGATAGAAGTGATATTGAGGGTAATGGTCATCTTGCCTGAGATCCCGCAAGGAAGAAGAACGAGTCCATGAAGAAGACAAATGAACGTAGTTGAACGGATCCTCACAACTCCGGAACGAAACCGAAACTATCGAAAAGGAGCACAACCGGAAAGAAGCAAACAACATGGTAAACACACAAGCATAAACATGGCATGATGCACAAACAAGTATGATGCATGTCCGGTTTAATGAGGCATGGCATGGCAAAGTGCACAACCAATACTACAAATTAAGTGGAGCTCAATATGCAACGAGTTGCATGTTGACGAAACACCACATCAATTATTTAGTTCTCTCCCGTTTATGTACCCAATAATATTAAAATGTTATTAAACATGGCAAGGGGTGAAGCATATGAAAACTACCTATCTAGGCAAGTTTAAATGAGGCCGGAACAACAAACAACAATTCCGGAAAATCCTCGTGCCCATATTTCGAATTTGGTATTGTTCTGCCCTAAAACATATTTTAATGTTGTTAAACAGTAAACAAAGTGCACCAAGTTAATCTATGCACTTTTCCACCCCATTTACATATAAAGTTTATTAAATTCTGAGCTACAGTTATTTAGTTATGAAATAAATCATTTTAACATGGCATTTATGCAAAATTAAACAAACAGCAAGTTTAAAAATTTCAAACATGGATGAAAATAGCATATTATGAAACTAGATGAAATTCTAAGCAGTTTACATATTTAAAACATTTTAAACCGATGCACGGTTAATGAGTTATTATATGCATGATGTGCAATGACTTTTCTGTAAAACAGTAATCTCCTGGAAATTCCTAAAATCACACAGACTGACAAAAACCACTACTGGGTTGAATCTGTTGGGCGTTGGGCTGCTCACCTAGCTGGGCTCGGCCTAGATTGGTGGAGGTGGGAGCTGGGCCGCAGCCAACGGCGAAGGGGAGGTGGCCCAGGTGTGTGCGGTCGATCTGGAGTCGGTCAACGCGAGCGGTCGAGGCACCAGCTCCTATCGTTTGATACAGGGTGAAGCAGAGGGCGGCGCGCAGAGATGCAGAGGAAGGAGGTGCGAAGGCCGGCGGAAGGGGAGGCACAGATTCGGGCGGTGGAGCTCGAGTTCATCCGGATCCGGCCGGTTTTGGTGGCGGACGGGAAAGGGCGGCGCGGAGGCGGCAGAGTTCGAGGCCATGGCGACTCGACGGTGACGCTGCAGCTTCGAGGCATCGGCCATGGGAGCTCCGACGAGTTCCCTGAGAAGAAGGAGAGCAGGAGGTTCCTGTCCAAGGTAGAGAGATCCCTAAGAGAGAGATGAATACAGAGGGAGGAGGAAGAACGAGGGAAGGAGGTGGGGCATGGCGCTGGACCTGTGGCCGCCGGCGGCGACTGTCGGAGGTGTGGCCGGAGATTGAGGCGGCCTGGGGGACGAGGGACCCCACGGGCATGGGCTCTCGGGCACGGGACGGTGGCCTGGTCTCGGGCGTGGGATGATTTATACCCTGATTATGTACCTAATACTTGGGATGATTTAAAACTTGTCATGAGAGATAGATTTGTCGATGTATATTATACTCGTGGCATGATTACAAAACTACAACATTTAAAACAAGGTAGTGACACCGTAACAAAATATTATGATGATTTACAAACTACCTTGTTGCACTCCTTTTTAGAGGAAACTGAAGATGATTTTATGGATAGATTTTGGGGAGGGTTAAACCATGATATTCAGGAGATACTAATGCATGAAGAGTGTTATCCTATGGACCATTTGTTTCATCTTACTTACAAAGCTGAACAGGAAATAAAACAACGTGTTGCTCACAAGGAGAATAATATTAAGGTGAACATTCCAAGAGATGATACGGTTGTTCCTTCAACTACTAGGCATACTATGACAACCACATCCGTGGTTGTGAGGACTACATCACCTCCACCATGTGACATATCACCTCCGAGAGTGCCTACATCATCTGAGTTGATCATAAGAGGTAATGACAAAGGTACCAATCTTCCACCTCCACATGAGTATGATGAATCCCTTGTCAAATTAATTGAACCATGCGATGAGCTACCCACTACTTTGATCACACCAGCTATTTTAGAGGACTATGTTCATGATTTGACTTTTCCATGTGATCAAACACTTTTGAGTGAACCCATTGAATTAACTATTGATGCGGAAGAACCATGTGAATCAGGGAATAAATCATATTTGTATCAAATACGTTTGAAAATAGTTGTGCCAATGTTTAATCATTTTGATATGACCTCTAAACTTGGTGATGGTTCATCAAGGTTGGGATGGTTTAATGATGAGCATTGCCAATATTTTGTTACGATTAAGAGCTTCACTTATATGTCCAAACTGAGTTGCAATATTTTCATGCCTTTGACTTCTTGTGTTAATATATTGAGTTTATATTTCATGACTTTTGAGGAAACAAGAACGAAGTTTCCGGAGGAGATTTCCGCACTTTGAAGCCACCATGATGACATACAAGAAGATGGACGAAATATACAACATGTCTTTCACAAATTTTGTCCATAGCTTATTATTGGTGTTGTGTCACCTTAGTTTCGGGCTAGGCCCATGTATTTTCAAAATACCTCTCGTTTGGCTATTTTTAGAGTCCATATTGTAGGGGAAATGACTTAGGAGGTGTTTTAGTCCCACCTTGCCAAGGGTGGACGAAATCCCCTATCTTTTTCCCTATAAATACAGCCCTTAGGGCACCATTTAGACTTGGGTTTGAATTAGTTAAAAGTTAGCCATTGCTGCAACTTCGTGTACTTTGTTTGTGTCCAACGACTAGACCAAGACCGCTTCTAGAACCCCACTTTTATCCACATTGGTCAATAACCTCTCAGAGTTGGTTTGGCAATTGCTAAGGACTAGCGTCGTTGCACGTCTGTGAAGGAAATATGCCCTAGAGGCAATAATAAAGTTGTTATTTATATTTCCTTATATCATGATAAATGTTTATTATTCATGCTAGAATTGTATTAACTGGAAACTTAGTACATGTGTGAATACATAGACAAACAGAGTGTCCCTAGTATGCCTCTACTTGACTAGCTCATTAATCAAAGATGGTTAAGTTTCCTAACCATAGACATGTGTTGTCACTTGATGAACGGGGTCACATCATTAGAGAATGATGTGATGGACAATGCCCATCCGTTAGCTTAGCATAATGGCCATTTAGTTTTATTGCTATTGCTTTCTTCGTGACTTATACATATTCCTCTAACTATGAGATTATGCAACTCCTGAATACCGGAGGAACACTTTGTGTGCTATCAAACGTCATAACGTAACTGGGTGATTATAAAGATGCTCTACAGGTGTCTCCGATGGTGTTTGTTGAGTTGGCATAGATCGAGATTAGGATGTCACTCCGAGTATCGGAGAGGTATCTCTGGGCCCTCTCGGTAATGCACATCACTATAAGCCTTGCAAGCAATGTGACTAATTAGTTATTTGCGGGATGATGCATTATGGAACGAGTGAAGAGACTTGCCGGTAACGAGATTGAACTAGGTATGATGATACCGACGATCGAATCTCGGGCAAGTAACATACCGATGACAAAGGGAATGACGTATGTTGTTATGCGGTTTGACCGATAAAGATCTTCGTAGAATATGTAGGAACCAATATGAGCATCCAGGTTCCGCAATTGGTTATTGACTGGGTATGTGTCTCATTCATGTCTACATAGTTCTCGAACCCGTAGGGTCCGCACGCTTAACGTTCGATGACGATTTGTATCATGAGTTATGATATTTTATGACTAAAGTTTGTTTGGAGTCCTGGATGAGATCACGGACATGATGAGGAGTCTTGAAATGGTCGAGAGGTTAAAGATTGATATATTGGAAGGTTATATTCAGACACCGGAATGTTCCAGAATGATTCGGGTATTTTTTGGAGTACCCGGAGGTTACTGGACCCCCCCACCCCCCCGCGGGGAAGTAGTGGGCCTTCACGGGCCTTAGTGGAAAGGAGAGGAGGGCCGCAAGGGAGCCCCCCCCATGGCAAGTCCGAATTGGACTAGGGAGGGGGCGGCGCCCCCCTCTTTCCTTCTCCCCTTCCTCCTCCTTCCCTCTCTCCCTCTCTTGGAAAGGAAGGGGACTCCAACTAGGATTGGGAATCCTAGTTGGACTCCCCTATGGCGCGCCCCTCCTAGGCCACCGGCCTCCTCCTCCCCTCCTTTATATACAGGGGAGGGGGCACCCCAAAGACACACCAAGTCTTCTCTTAGCCGTGTGCGGTGCCCCCCTCCACAGTTACACACCTCGGTCATATCGTCATAGTGCTTAGGTGAAGCCCTGCGCTGGTAACTTCATCATCACCGTCGCCACGTCGTCGTGCTGACGGAACTCTCCCTCATCCTCAACTGGATCAAGAGCTCGGACGTCATCGTGCTGAACGTGTGCTGAACACGGAGGTGCCGTATGTTTGGTACTTGGATCGGTTGGATCACGAAGACGTTCGACAACATCAACCGCGTTACTAAACGCATCCGCTTTCGGTCTACGAGGGTAGGTGGACACACTCTCCCCGCTCGTTGTTGTGCATCTCCTAGATAGATCTTGCGTGATCGTAGGTAAATTTTTTGAAATATTGCGTTCCCCAAGAGTGGCATCTGAGCCAGGTCTATGCATAGATGTTATATGCACGAGTAGAACACAATGGGTTGTGGGCGATAATAGTCATACTGCTGACCACCAACGTCTTAGTTTGATTCAGCGGTATTGTTGGATGAAGCGGCCCGGACCGACATTACATGACCGCTTTCATGAGACTGGTTCTACCGACGTGCTTCGCACACAGGTGGCTGGCGGGTGTCTGTTTCTCCAACTTTAGTTGAATCCAGTTTGACTACGGCCGATCCTTGTTGAAGGTTAAAACAACACACTTGACGAAAAATCGTTGTGGTTTTGATGCGTAGGTAAGAACGGTTCTTGCTAGAAGCCTGTAGCAGCCACGTAAAACTTGCAACAACAAAGTAGAGGACGTCTAACTTGTTTTTGCAGGTCATGTTGTGATGTGATATGGTCAAGACGTGATGATATATAAATTGTTGTATGAGATAATCATGTTTTGTAAAAGTTATTGGCAACTGGCAGGAGCCTTATGGTTGTCTCTTTATTGTACGAAATGCAATCGCCATGTAATTGCTTTACTTTATCACTAAGCAGTAGCGATAGTCATGGAAGCAATAGTTGGCGAGATGACAACGATGCTACAATGGAGATCAAGTTGTCAAGCCGGTGACGATGGAGATCATGACAGTGCTTTGGAGATGGAGATCAAAGGCACAAGATGATGATGGCCATATCATGTCACATATTTTGATTGCATGTGATGTTTATCCTTTATGCATCTTATTTTTCTTAGTACGGCGGTAGCATTATAAGATGACCCCTCACTAAAATTTCAAGGTATAAGTGTTCTCCCTGAGTATGCACCGTTGCTACAGTTCGTCGTGCCGAGACACCACGTGATGATCAGGTGTGATAAGCTCTACATTCACATACAACGGGTGCAAGCCAGTTTTGCACGCGCAGAATACTCGGGTTAAATTTGACGAGCCTAGCATATGCAGATATGGCCTCGGAACACTGAGACCGAAAGGTCGAACGTGAATCATATAGTAGATATGATCAACATAGTGATGTACACCATTGAAAACTACTCCACCTCACGTAGACACACTCTCCTCCTCGTTGCTATGCATCTTCTAGATAGATCTTTTGTGAGCATAGGAATTTTTTTAAAATTGCATGCTACGTTTCCCAACAGATTGAAATTAAAAATGAAGACCTCAACAAAAACAAATTGGAGACAGAAGAAACCATCTATAACCATGCATGCCCGTCGGCGAGAGTGGGAAGAAGGATAAACATCAAGACTGATAAGATGCTATGTTGAAATAAAGGACATGGATCAGTTGGGGTATTGAGTCATGGTTATTCTATTAGGGGCATGTGGTATTTTTATCTCTCGTTGCAATGCACAAGATCTTTTGCTAGTTCCTACCTATCGTGCAACCATGTACACGGCACGGCCCATCGTGCTTATCTATGCCGCGGCGGCCAACCAGCGGTGCCGGCATACGTCACCGCATTGGGTGTTAGAGCATCTACAGCCACGATGGGCCAATTCGGCCTCTCTAAACACCCGCGGATGTGCCTGGGCGCATCCGCGTGCACTGACCGGGCGCGCCTCACATTTCCCTCTCCAGATCCGCGTATCTCATATCCGGCATCCTATATCCATACAACGCATGCAACATGATGAACTACTCTACGTGATCAAACAACGGACAAAGAAATCGACATCAAACGGACAATGAAATGCACAAACCCACTTTACACCATCCAAAAGATCACCATAGTTCATCGCCGGACAAGTTCAACTACTAAAAACGATAGTTAAACATAAGAGGGAGCTTCTTCACCACTTCCTCGCCCTCCTTTCCCCTTCTGTTCGTCGGCGTAGTTGTAGGTGTCCACGGCTAGTGGAGAATCTTGGTTGTTGGAGGAGGTGCAGCTGCCATCGGAGTCGGGGTCGAAGGAGGACAGGACCACTAGCCCCTTCATCCGATGGATGGCCTTGTCCTGCTGCCGTTTCAGCTTGGCGACCCAAGCCGCCTCTGCCGCTGCCTCCTTCGTCTCCTGCTCTGACTGCTCTATGGCTAGCCAGAGGGCCGTTGCGTTCTTCCGCCGGAGGTGGCGAGCGTCTGTCTCCACCGTCATGAGCGACCGACTGTAGACCTCGGCGAGGAGCCGCTCCTCCTCATTGGGCTCTGCCGGCATCCCGCGTCGACGGCGCACGACCGCTCCGCCGCTTCCCTCTCCCTTGCCCGCTGCCTCTCACAGCGGGTGTCCCCGATTCCGGAGTGCATGTGCTGGTCGGTGGTGCAGGGATTAGCACCCACCGCTGCCCGAGCGGAGGGGCGACGACGGGGGAAGGGGACGGTGAGGGGGCGGTGCGGACTGCGCTGTCCTACCGGAGCTCAGTGCGGGCCGAGAGGGTCTAGCTCTGGTGTTTGCACTGCAGTGGCGTGAGAGCTACAGCGACGCTGCAGATCCAGAGCTTCCCCCGGTGTCCATCTTGGATCGCTCCAAGGCAATGCGGATGGCCAGCTCCTTGTCGATGTCGAGGTCGGAGCCGGAGTCGCTGCTGGAGCTGGACATTGCGCCGGGGTGAATCGAAAATAGAGAGGGGGGAGGAGAGGACGGAGCGACGAAGGGGAGTGAGTGAACTAGGGTTCCGAGCGAGGAGCTGGATGGTTTTTATTGTGGGGCAACTATGTGGCCCGTGGTGGGCTGGGCCTGTCAGCTCATATTTGGGCTGGATATGAGGGATGCCAAACAGCCCGAACGTTTGAGGTCGGTTTGAGGCGTTCGTCTGGATCAATTTTTCACGACTGATTAGTGATCGGGCAGACAGCCCGGCCATTTGAGGCCGGTTTGGGGCGCCGACTCTAGATGCTATTAACATTGTTCACTTCACTTCATTGCGCGCGGCTGCGGTCTAAGGCCAACTCCAGCACAAGACCCTATCTTGTCTGTCGGACGCAGTTTGTGTCAAATGAACAAAAAAACTGGCCCAGCGGAAGGCCTCATTTTATTTTTTTCATCTGTTTCGTGTCTATTTTACTTCATCCCTGGACCAAAGTTGGTCTCGCTTTAGGGCCAAAGCGGACAGAAAACGGACACAGCGGCCTCGGCCTCGTCCGCTCGTGTCTGGCCGGGCCCATATGTCAACCTCCCTCCCACCTACCCCACTTTTCTCTCTCTCTCCTCTCTCTCTCTCGCCCCCGACCCGCGTCCCTCGGCATCCCGGCGACGCAGCAGCAGGAGCGGGTGCGGCGACAGGTAGAGGCGTCGGCGGCGAGCTCGGCGCGGGCGCATGGATAGGGCAGCCCGGCGCAGCGCGGGCACGCGTAGAGGCCGCCCGGCACGACGCGGGAGGGCAGCGCAGGCGCAGCCCGAGCGCGGCGAGCTCGGATGCGGGGGCGGGGGGCGA
>NC_057805.1:312792212-312795884 GCF_018294505.1 Triticum aestivum | reverse complement strand
AGCACGGCGAGCGGCGAGCGCCGCGTGCGGCACGGCAAGCGGCGGGCGGTCGAGCTGCGACGCTTGCGCGGTCTATTGCTGGCGGCTAGCACGACGCGCGGGCAGCCGCGGTCTGCCTGGCAAGCGGTGGCCGCTTCGGAAGGTGACGCCGGCGGTCCTTGATGTGTTTGAAGAAATGACCGAGCCGGACAATATTTGAGATGGATGTGCTGCGTTGGCGCTGACCGACGCAACCCAAATCCGGACGGACACGATTTCATTGGCACCCTTAAACGAATAAAATCTGAATAAAGTGGATATCCACTTAGGATCGTGCGCTCGAGTTGGCCTAAACTTGTGGGCTGTGGCAGACGCACAGCGACTCGGCTGGTGTGTGCCGCCGTCCTGTACGGCCGACGGATACGATATAATCATGCATGACATCGTACTGCTAGTCATGGACCGAGTGTCCGGAGTAGAATTCTCATCTGAGTTCTGTCCGCTTCATAGAGCATAACCTACGACTACGATCGACCTGTCGTCGTTGTCGAGTAGCTGTGCGATGGAGGAATTCCCGAATGCCTGCGCGCAGCTCAGCACCTTTTTAAGCTTTGGGATGTTTGATTTTGCATCAACATGGAGGACCATCTCCATGTGCGATTCCCAGCTCATCATAGAGTATTAGATTAGACTGTCAGATCATATATTACCTAAAAATAGATTATCACCAAGGAGTGTGCTATGTCTAGTGATTGCCCGCCCGGGACATTCATGGACTTGACTGGACGTCCTGACAACTGACGCACACTAGCGTGCCGCGCAGCCTTTTCTTTCTCTCTCAAGAAAAAAAATGTACTATACATCGTACTCCAGCTTTTATTTCTAGTCAGGACCATGATATACGAGCCGTGAATTGGAGGTTCCAGCTGCTTCAGTGATCGGGCAAGCATGTGCAAGCATTTTTACACAATCCAACATTCCATTTCTTTCTCAATCATTTTTTTCCTCAAGCAACATGTCTCGATCGCGTCCAAAGCATATTCGTAAAGCATAAACAGATCCGATCCACGATTTGGAGACTCAGTTTATTTTATTTTTGGCGGGTTGGAGACTCCATAGCTTTAATGATATAAATGCAGCGGCAATAGCAAGTAGATGCATGCGCAAGATAACGATCATGTCTTTTTTGTGAAGTAATACTAATGATAATGATCATGTCAGGATGATACCGAGCTGGGCCTTCTCCTATTTTTTTATTTCTCTACAAGTTATGTTTCTATTTTCATTTCTGTATTGCTTGTTATATTATTGGAACCGCTTGATATTAATCTCACACCAGAAAAGAAAACGAAAGAAAAGGTACATATGTTTTTTAGACACAGAAAAGGTACAGATGAAAAAGCAACGAGAGACCAAATTAATACGAGCGTAGTGGGTCTGCATTGGGCCACCAGTAGCAGGGAGAAGGACGTTAAATACCAACAAGGGGCCGCATGCATGCCTCTCTGTAGACAGACAGAAAACATAGCACATGGACCTGGACCACAAGAACGGGCCCATTACACGTCCCTTGCAGCCCCCAATCTGAAGCGGGGAATTCTTTTCTGCTATTCCGGCGTTAAACTCCAGCTCCATGTTCTAAGTACAAATACACAAAGGAGCTAGTTAACTAAAGAAAGACAAATAGATACAGGAGCTACTAATTCCAGTTCTTTCTTTCTTAACCCTGTATGAACAAAATCATACAATATTTTTGGTCGAGCAGTATATACCAAAATCGTTGTACAAATATATATGGGTAATTCAACCCGAACGAACCAACTGGATGCTATAGAAGTATTTCTACATAAATTAGCGTACATACGGGATAAAGCATGAAAAAATTAGAACGAAACTTTCATAATTGGATGTGTGTGTGGCCATTAATAATTACTAGCCATGCCCGCGCGGCGGCACGCCGCGCCTATTGATACGTTAGGTGAGAAATTCTTTGTATGCTGATATCAAATTTGATTTGTTGATTATTTAATTAATTATCCAGTTTTTGCTTGTTCACTTTAATTTAGTTTAAGTTTCAGTCACTTTTTCCCTACACCCTCAGATTAAGATCCAATGGACAAAAGGGTGTGCTGCCCAGGGTTTGCATGGCACTTCTAATTTTACTTAGAAGTATTCTTCCCAGAATACTGACTGAACTGATCCGACAAGTGAATAGAAAAGAGATATTGCTGAGCGTAAGCAAGTCTAAAGAAGCAAACCACAGCACCGGTAAGCAAGAAACACCTCAGAAGTAGCTTTGGTTTTAGGATTTGAATCATCTTTTGAAATGTTGACATGACCATTCTAGAATAAACAAAGCAAAATCTTCTATCGCCGGATGTAGTCCCATCTTTATGAACTCCTGCACCACCATTTTGCAGGTGCTATAGCATCATTAGGTCCCAATTCTCCCTGGTTGGCATCGAATGAGTTTAGCTCATATTTTTCTCTATCTGCCAAGGTGCTCCAAATTTGTCAGCGGCTTGACAACATTAAACATAGTTGGAAATATGTCACTTTTGTAGAGTATTAGATAAAATAGCCTCTCTGTTGTCCCCTGCTGCCTTTCATGCGGGAATTAAACTTCTCGAACGTAAGCATCAGCCATATCCGACGACAGGAATACCAGCAGTCGATACACATAAACTGTACGTAGGAGTCAGGCGTCGACGCACACCGGCACACGATGTGGAATCCGTGGCCGCACCCTTTCGCGACAGAAAAAGCGGATCTCCTCCTTCCCTCGAACTCCGACAAGCAGATGCCCCACTTCGTCAAGTTCTTCTCCTCATCCACGGCCTCCACGGATGCCAAGGCGCCGTGCGCCATGACGGCCGTCGCCACAACATAGCTCCGTAAACGCCCTAGTTTTGAGCCGCTTGTTTGCCGCTGCCGCGTCAAAAGAGGGAGCCGGCGTAGCTAGTGCCGCCGACGCCGCGCCGAGACACATGCATGGGCCATGCAGGCGAGCACACACGTACAATCTGGAGTAGACGAAGACCTACATTGAATAACGTAGCAGGAAGAACGATCTATTTATAGCCCCTGCAACGTATCTACCAGGGTCTCTAGATTGCACCACGAAAGCGGCAGCGATAAGCGGCAAAGTCTGTAGACGCAACGGGGACAGCGGCACTGATCAAAAACAATATAGCAGGCCGTAGACTAAATATAAATTAAATCTAAACTGTCGTAGCAGCACCGATCAATAAGCACTCGAAGGCTGTACGCCAGACGATCGAGTCGGCACCGCCTTCCCAGCGCAAAGCAGTACCGCGTACGCTGACGCAGCCCACCACACGTCGACGAAGGGCGACGCGCAGCCCAGAGAAGGAAGGAGGCCCACCCACGTATACAACCACCGTAGAAAAGCAAGTCAACGGAGCAGGCTGGCCCATGCGCACTCAATTTCGCTAGCCGCACCAATAGAGTAGCTACGCGCGTTGAAAAAAAATTGGTCGAGAGCGTACAGTCACCAGGTAAATTTACACACCAGCGTACCAAAATAATACACGTGCCCTGTACCAATTTATCCAAGGGTCATTTTCATCCAAGTGGGTGAATATTGGAGCGAAAACGTCCCTGGATATAGGAATAATTCTACACCTACGTGAAGTTATGAAAGTTCTACGTAAATCCTTCTCGCTAATTATC
>NC_057805.1:312787190-312791968 GCF_018294505.1 Triticum aestivum | reverse complement strand
AGGGGGGTGGGCCCCATCCTCCCCTTAGCTCCAATAGTAATCCTCCACATATGCCTGCCCGTTAGCTTACGTAGAATATCTTCGTAGGTCTAGCATTGCTCCTGGATATAGAGGCTTGGGTATTAGCGTGAAAAAGGAGAACATGGTCCAATTTTCAGGTTAGTTGTCTGATAGCAGCATGGCTGAACTGCAGGGACAGTACACAGGGTAGGCAATGTTGTTTGTCAACATCATCACTGGCCCAACCAGATTTTCTGCACTAGTACCTCTGTTTCAAATCATAAGATGTTTTGGATATTTATGGACTAAAATGAATGAACAAACAAATTAAAATATGTATATATATATATCCGATTCAGAAAAAAGTTAGAATATCTTATTTTAGGGGTGGGGGCCGACGACTAGCCGTTTCTGCTGATAACCAAACGATGCAATTTAAGGAAAACTGTAGCAATTTTGTACGTGTTCTGTTAGCTCTACCATATGTACTAAATGGGGCAATGCTAGACCTACGTAATAGTTGTTACGTTCTTTACGTAAATAGCGACGTGGAGTGTTATTAGTGGGTCATTAGGCGCGAAGGGGCCCACCCCCCTGAAAATCAGGGGGCCGAGAAGATTTAGAAAGGCAGGTTACGTAGGTCTTCGTAGCGGTTTACGTAGATGTAGGATTATTGGTACTGAATGCTTTGTTATTCATGTGTATTCACGACTCATATCAACTCGATGGTAAGAGCGTCTACAGCCGTGATGCCAAATTCGGCCTCTCAAACGCCCGCAGACACGCCCGGGTGCGTCTACGGGCGCTGACCGGGCATGCCTCACATTTGGCACTCTGTATCCGTGTATCTCATATACGGCGACTTATATCCATGTTACCCATGCAAACATTGATCTACCCTACGTCATCAAACGACGTATCGAAAAATCGGATGCAAAGAAAGATAAGATCGGCCACAAACGGACATTAACAAACTTCGCCACATCTAAAAGATCATAGTTCGTCATTGGAGAAGTTCTTAAACATCTACAACTAAAAAGATATAAACATTGAGGGGGGGAGGGCATTGGGGAGGGGGGATCATCAGTTCCTCGTCGGGCCTTTGTCCTTCCAGTCGTCGGCGGAGCTTTAGGCGTCCATGGCTGGTGGAGCTATCGCCGTTGTCGGAGTCGGAGAGGACGATGAGCCCCTTCATCCGACGGACCGCCCTGTCCTGCTCCCGCTTCAACCAGGCGACCCGAGCCTTCTCAGTCGCTGCCTCCTTTGCCTCGCGCTTCGACTGCTCAATAGCAAGCCGGAGTGCCTTGGCATTCTCCCATCGTAGGCGGCGAGCGTCCGTCTTCGCCGTCGTCAGGGAGCGGCGGTAGACCCATGTGAGGAGGCACGCGTCCTCATCGAGGTCGGCCTCCGTCCCGCGGCGGCAGCGCGCGGACTACTCCGCCACTTCTCTCTCCCGTGCACGCTGCCTCTCGCGCCTCCGACTCCGGAGTGCGCGTGCGGGCCGACCGGCGCGGGCACAAGCACCCAACGCTGGCTGCGTGGAGGAGCGCCCGGTGGGGAAGGATACGACGCTGGGCCCGCGCGGACATTGTTGTCCTTGCGTCGCTGCACGTGGGCCGGCAGGGTCCAGCTCCCGAGTCCGCGCTGCGCGGGAGCTGCGGCGACGCTCCAGATCCGGAGTTGCTGCCGGTCTTCACCTTGGACCGCTCCAGCGCAATGCGGAGGGCCATCTCCTCCCCATAGTCGAGATCCGAGCCGGAGTCCCTGCCGGAGCTGCTCATCATCGTGGATGGGATAGGAATCAAAGAGGAAGGGGAGTGGACGGAGCGAGAGAGGAAAAGAGTGAGCTAGGGTTTGAACTTGCCGTCCAGATTGGGGTTTTTGTGGGGTTGGTGGTGGGCCGGACCTCTCAGGCGGACGCGTTCGGGCATGCCCGGGCCACTCTGGATATGAGGGGTGCCGGTCAGCCTTAGCGTTTATCTGCGGTTTGAGAGATCCGTTTGGGTCAAAAAAATGACTGGTCAGTGATCGGATGGCCTGCCAGAGCGTTTGAGACGGGTATGAGAGGCCCGACTGTAGATGCTCTAACTCCCTGTGTATATTGCCAACGATATTCTAAACTATTTGGTTTTGGGAAACTTTAAGACCTAGACCACACTGCGTTTCCAATCTCGCTATGGAGAATGAGACTTGCGTGACACATTGATAAATTGCAGGATCACAAAATGTCAATTGTCAATCAGTGTGAGACAGGTGACGAGTTCATCAGTCCTGATCGCAATTGAGTAGTATCATCTTCTCCCTACTGTTTCCAAAAAAATATGCCTGGAACATTTTAGCATACACTAGTGCAGAACCGGGCTTTAGCACCGGTTCGTAGAGGCCTTTAATGCCGGTTCGGTAACCGGCACTAAAGGATGGGGACTAAAGGTCCCCCCTTTAGTATTGGTTCTGCACTAACCGCCACTAAAGGGCCACCACGTGGCATGAGCCAGGGCCGTGGACGAGGCGACCTTTCGTACCGATTGGTAACACAAACCGGTACTAAAGGTTGGGGGGTTGGTTTTATTTTTTATTTTTCCTTTAATTTTGTGTTTTCCATTTAATTTAGAGATTGTTTTTACATTATAATGAGTTGTTAAATCACTAGGTGGAAGTACCGCGGATTAGTTTGAAGTGGATATGGATCGTCCTAAGTGATCAAGTAATATGGATATGGCATATATTACTTGATGATCACTTAGCTAGCTAGGATCCATCCAGTTGAAACTAATCCGCGGTTTCTTTCATAAATGATATAATAACCCATCATCATCATCGTCATCATCATCATATTAATATAAAAACTCTTGCATCATATCATCATCAACAACATTAGCTAGCTAATAATCATCATAGTCGTCATTACCACTATTTAATCATCATAGTCATTACCGCTATCTAATCACCACCAACACCAGCTTAAAGAAGAAACATTCACTTGTACCAGAAGCAAAGATATCATCGAGTTCAACATGGTCATGAGATTATAAGCGTTCATAAGACCACAAAAGAAAATCACTTTGAGATTAAGTTCAGGACGAAGAACACGGACATGAGAGGACAAGTACTAAGAGCGTGAACTATAGCTAATCACTCCTGCTGCTCTCTCTCTCTCTAAGGTAAAATAGCATAGAACATGTGTAGAAATCCTGATTCATCATATTGCAGCATGCAGATGAACATGTCTCCTAATCGTGGGCTGCGCTTCGTCTGATTCTTGCTGCCCCCTAGTACTTCTCTGCGATCCTTGACAATTTTGCTTCAGTCTTTCACTATTAAGCATTCCTCGGTTTTAGAAATCCTGAATGCACTCATGTGCGTTGTAGGATGTCTTGGCCGTAAGCTAACCATTGACATGCGACCTTTAGTCTCGATCCACTGAGGCACAACTATCATCGAGAGTCCCTTTTGAAGAACATCGTATAGTAACATAATTAGCAATGAAGTTTAGCTTAAAAATAATGTATGCAAAAGATACACTGAGGACAAATAGTAAAAATCTTACCATCTTGCCTAAATAGATGTGACCGTAGTTCAATACGAACACTACTGGTCGCATGTTTTGAGTACTAAGATTTTCAAATTCAGGAAAATAATTTCTCTTGACAACATCAAGATCCTCAAGCCATGAAACATAATGACCTATCTCCTCGCAGTTTAGTTCAGCCCCGGGACAGTGGACGGTCCTGCCTACCAAGCACCGGACATGTTTACTTGAATGGAAATAAGTTGTTAATAGAAATTAGTTGTCAACTATTTTTGAATAAACAATATCGAAGACATAAATATGGTTGAGAAACTCACATAATGGTAGAACTGGAGGCGTCTGCACATCGACCCAAATGTCTCTATTACCTTCAATATCATCTTCCGAACGAATATCAAAGGTGATAACCACATCAGGCTCAAATGCATAAGCCTTACATAGTGCTTGCCAAGTTTTTCATTCAAAATGGGTGTAGGTTTCTGCATTGTATAATTTGACGTCGAAGGTATAACCATGCTCGGTCTTCAAGTAAACTCTCTTTACCTCCATAGTTTTGTTAGGACTGAAACCTATCTTATCCAAGACAAAAAAATTGCATGGCAGGGGATACGCTAGTAGAATAGTGAAAATTTCAAATTATAAGTTGAAGCAAATGAAGCATAAGTCATGCTTAATTACGAAAAAAGACTTGTCGTTGTGACTTACTGTATCCACTTTGAAGGTCTCATCCAGCTTGATGCTGAAGCGCCTATCATCAACTAGGAAATTTCTGTCGCATAGGCCGCGCTCGTCTTCGCAGTATTCCAACATAACGAAATCGTTTTCGTCGTCACACGGCATTTCCTATGTTCATAGTTGAAACATTAACTGATAAACACTTACTAATTCTATTAATTCAACTAATTCAACTAGCTAGTTCTATATTAATTCAACTAGTTCTATTAATTCAACTAAGCACTTACTAAAAATAAACTAGTTCTATTAATTTTCTTACTAAAAATAAAGTTGCTAGTTCTATATATAGTAAAATTTTAATTAGATGGTCAAATCTCATATACCTAAATTTAATATATCTAATTTATCTAACATTTGACATTAATATATCTAATTCATCTATAACTAAAAGTATAAAAAACTAACTCATCTAACATTAATATCTAGCTAATTCATATAATTCATCTAACATTTGACATTAATATCTTACATATATTTCTATCTAACATCTAACGTTTGACATTAATATCTAACA
>NC_057805.1:312783309-312786793 GCF_018294505.1 Triticum aestivum | reverse complement strand
GCGGTCGATCTCTTACAGCGGGGCGACGGCCGGTGATGCGAGGCGGTGGGGCGCGCGCGACGGGGGCGGCGGCGACGAGGACGGGCTGGGGCGCGGCGACGGGACAGCGACGACGGGGACGGGCTGGGGCGCGGCGATGGGGCGGCGACGACAGGGACGGCGACGACGGTGACGGGCTGGGGCGGCGACGACGGGGACGGGGGCGCGACGAAGCAGATGAACTGAAACTAACTCAAATTTTCGTAAGTGCTGCATATATAGGAGAGGCCTTTAGTACCGGTTGGAGCCACCAACCGGTACTAAAGGTCAAATTTGGCCAGGCCAAGCGGCGGGAAGCGACCCCCTTTAGGAGGTAATAAACGTAAGGCTGATGATAGTACGGAGTTTGTGGCTAACACCAACGCGCAGGGTAACAATCACCGACGTAAGGGGAGACCACCTCCCCGGTCTGGCGGGTCAGGCCCAACGCTAGAGCAATTGTTAAATGAGCCCTGTCCAAGGCATGGCTATAGGGAGAAGCCGGCCACTCATCTATGGAAAGACTGCGCGATCATGAAAGCTTTCAAGAATTCCAACATCTTCGACGGTAACAATGGGCATGGCGGCGGCTCAGGTGGCGGCGGTTCAAATTCCAATTTTCAGAATTCTCAGGGTAATCAAGGTGGTTTTAACCAGCAATCTGGCCAGGGTAATCAACAGCAGCAGCAGGGGGATACCAGACCCATCCAAAGGAGCTCAATAGTGGACAGTATCATGTGTTTACCACCAGTTTGTGCAAGCGAGACCAGAAGCTTCATAAGAGGGCTGTGAACGCTGTTGAGCCGGCGGTTCCACGTTACTTGCGATGGTCTGAGCAGCCGATTGTATGGAGTAGGGAAGATCACCCTCCCCGGGTTGATAATCCGGGTCACCTGGCCTTGGTGGTGGCTCCTCAGGTTGGTGGGTATAAATTCACTAAGGTACTCATGGACGGAGGTAGTAGCATCAACATCCTCTATTATGAGACCTTCCGTCGTATGGGGTTAACTGATAAAAACCTCAAACAGTCCAACACTGTTTTCCATGGCGTGGTGCCCGGTAAGTCGGCATATCCAGTTGGTAAGATCGAGCTGGAAGTAGCCTTCGGAGATGAGTACAACTCCAGGGCGGAAAAACTGACTTTTGAGGTGGTCAAGATCAGAAGCCCGTACCATGCTCTATTTGGGCGGCCGGCTTACGCCAAGTTCATGGCACGGCCGTGTTACGTATATTTGCAGCTCAAGATGCCGGGTGATAACGGGACCATTACGGTTCATGGCAGCCGAAAGATAGCTTTGGAGTGCGAGGAAGGTGACGCTGCTTACGCTGAATCTGTTTGTGTGACAGAGGAATTAAAGTTTTACAAGGATAATGTTGACCCGGCAGATATGACGTCTTTGAAAAAGCCAACCATGGAGCATGAGCCGGTAATGAAATTAAGTCGGCCGATGAGACTAAGCTTATTGACTTTGTTCCAGGTGACTCATCTAAGCAGTTCAGCATCAGTGCCAATCTGGATCCTAAATAGGAAAGCGCGCTCATCGAGTTCATCCGTGAGAACTGGGAGATCTTTGCATGGAAACCTTCTGACATGCCGGGTGTACCGAGAGAACTCGCTGAGCACACTCTTAATATTGATCCAAAATTTAAGCCAATCAAGCAATTTCTCCGGCGGTTTAACAAGGAGAGGCGGATTGGTGAGGAAGTAGCCCGGCTCTTGGCGGCCGGGTTCATCGTCGAAGTCTTTCATCCAGAATGGCTAGCTAACCCGGTGCTCGTGCTCAAGAAGAACGGCACCTGGCGTATGTGTGTGGATTATACGGATTTAAACAAGGCTTGCCCGGCTGATCCTTTTGCTCTCCCCCGTATTGATCAAATTATTGATGCTACGGCGGGTTGTGAGCGTTTGAGTTTTCTGGATGCTTACTCTGGTTACCAGCAGATCAAAATGGAAGTTAAGGACCAAGAGAAGACGGCGTTCATTACTCCCTTTGGAGCCTTCTGTTATGTGTCTATGCCTTTTGGGCTCAAGAGCGCCCAGGCGACTTACCAGCGCTGCGTACAGAATTGTCTTCATAATCAGATTGGGCGCAACGTTCATGCCTATGTGGATGATATTGTGGTAAAATCCAGAGAGAAGGAGACTTTGATAGACGATCTGAGGGAAACCTTTGGTAATCTCCGGGTTTACAAGATGATGCTTAACCCGGCCAAGTGTGTTTTTGGTGTTCCTGCAGGCAAGCTTTTGGGTTTTCTGGTTTCTCACAGAGGCATAGCGGATTCGCTCCCTGGTCATCGAAACCCTAGTAATTCCACCTCTACTGGAGTAGGCTTTTACCTTCACCGTAAGGGGCCGAACCAGTATAACCCTCGTGTCCTTTGTCCCGCTTTAACCCCTTTAAGCTTCCTAGTTGCGATGGCTCCACGACTAAGTCCTTTCACGAGGACATCTGCCGTGACTATTCCACGACAACCCCCCTTTAGTACCGGTTGGAGCCACGAACCGGTACTAAAGGGGGAGCGCTCCCATCCCGCGGTGCACAAAGTTTAGTCCCACCTCGCCGGGCAAAGGGCAACCGCACTGGTTTATAAACCCAACCGCGGCTGCTCCTTCGAGCTCCTCTCTAAAGAATGATTCTGGGCCTAACTTTGGCGCGCTGCCCTGTGAGCCTGCTGGGCCTTATGGGCTTGCATATCCAAGCCCAAGGCCGAGCAGGCCCACTGGGCAGCGTGCAAATATTTTTTATGTATAGTTTTTTCTATTCTGCTTTATTTATTTTCTTCTATTTATTTCTGAGTAGTTTTTGCTGTATCTAGAGTTTCTGTGTGAATATTTTTGCTTTAGTTACAAAAAATTACAAACTTTCTGTTAGTGCTAGTAGTTTTCAAATTTAAATAGTTTAAATTTGAATTATTTGAAATTTGTGTGAATCACTAGTTTGTGAATAACTTAACTTTAAAAATAGATTTTTCAGTGATTCTTTTTTCTCATAACTTTAAAAATAGATTTTTCAGTAAAAAATGAAGTGCCTTTGTAACAGATGAGTTTTCGTCCGAAACCCTGATACTTCGAAAGAGAGTGTCCAGTTTGTACACGAAGTGCATCCAGTTTTTTTCGTAACCCTCTCTACTTTTTTGCACATGCTATGTGGGTGAAATGATGATACCATGCCAAGTTTCAAGCTTTTCAGAGTTTATTTGTAGTGCTTTTCAATTTCAGGGTCATTTAGCTCAAAACAAATCAGTAAATGCATGAAAAATAGCAAATGAAGGCACAAAGGGTTGAAAGTCGACGACGTTGCTTTGAATGGTGCATAATGAACGCATAAAAAGTCTGGAGTTGTAATAAGTTTAAAAAAATGAAGTGCCTTTGTAACAGATGAGTTTTCGTCTGAAACCCTGATACTTCTAAAGAGAGTGTTCAGTTTGTACACGAAGTGCATCCAATTTTTGCCCTAACCCTCTC